>NC_136261.1:326271441-326320090 GCF_964187855.1 Myxine glutinosa
GCAGTCCGACAGACGAATCAGGGTTTGGCGGATGCCAGGAGAATGCTACCTGCCCGAATGCATAGTGTCAACTGTAAAGTTTGGTGGAGGAGGAATAATGTTCTGGGGATGTTTTTCATGGATCGGGCTCGGCCCCTTAGTTCCAGTGAAGGGAAATCTTAACACTACAGCATACAATGACATTCTAGACAATTGTGTGCCTCCAACTTTGTGGCAACAGCTTGGGGAAGACCCTTTCCTGTTTCAGCATGACAATGCTCCCGTGCACAAAGTGAAGTCCACACAGAAATGGTTTGTCGAGATCGGTATGGAAGAACTCGACTGGCCTGCACAGAACTCTGACCTAAACCCCACCGAACACCTTTGGGACGAATTGGAACATCGACTGCGAGCCAGGCCTAATGGCTCAACATCAGTGCCCAACCTCACGAATGCTCTTGTGACTGAATGGAAGCAAATGAATGGAAGCTGCGGGGGACAACAATGTTCCAACATCTGGTGGAAAGCGTTCCCAGAAGAGGGGAGGCTGCAAGGGAGGGGGGGGGGGGGGGCGGGGAGACCAACTCCATATTAATGCCCATGATTTTGGAATGAGATGTTCGATGAGCACATACGGGTGTGACGTTCGGGTGTCCACATACTTTTGGCAATGTAGTGTATGTATGTATGTATGTATGTATGTATGTATGTATGTATATATGTATATATATATATAATTATATATATATATATATATATATATATATATATATATATATATATATATATATTATAATAGGCTACGGTGATTATGTCTGTCTGTCTGTCTGTCTAGGGGTGTGGCTTACTCCGTTTACAGAGTAGCTCCACCCATTCTTGGAGAGGCTTCATGTAAACAAATATCCACCATTTTATTCACTCGAATAGCTTTGGGGCCTGTTTAGTTAGGCCTGTGCTGTCTTTCTCTCTCACACAGGTTTATTTCAACTCTAATTCGATATATCATTTCATTTTTAACAGTCGCTAACATAGTTTTAGACTCGGTTGAAAAAAAAACGGGAAGATAATCCCATGAAAGTTTCCGTTTATAGAACGAAATGATTTCTCAAAGGCCTGTAAAATAAAGCCCATTCATTGAGTCACCCTCACGATTTTATCTCGAATTCACCATCTGATTTAATTTTTATCGATGGTTTTAGACTTGGTGTCAGAAATAATTGAGAACATTTACGCACACACGGGAAAATGCAGAGATATATTTTTTTAAATCACGCCACGATGATACACGAAAATACACCGCCGAAAATAACAGTGGGGGAAAATGTCGACATATATTAAAAATTCGCTTTTTCTTTTCCGTTAAGATATATTACTTTCACTTTTGATGACAGTCGTCACAAAACGACATATATTTCTTCGTTGTTATTTCATTCAACATTATTATCTGGAAGTAAAAAACTAAAATATGTTTCAGGAAATTACCGAGAGATATTTCTTCGTTTTTTAAAATTAGTTAAGTGCGCATACACTTTAAATAGGTTTATTTTGAAATCTTTAATTTTCACAATGTAATTTACTTGCCATTTGATGATTACGAAACACTTCCTCTTGAGGATCGTGACAATTCATGTCTTGCGTGGAAACTTCCATTTCCAAAATGAATGAGACGGGAGAGGAGTGAGGAGTTGGAGAGTGAGGAGCGAGGAGTTGAAGAGTGAGGAGCGAGGGGTTGGAGAGGGAGGGGCGAGGGGTTGGAGAGTGAGGAGCGAGGGGTTGGAGAGCGAGGAGCGAGGGGTTGGAGAGCGAGGAGCGAGGGGTTGGAGAGCGAGGAGCGAGGGGTTGGAGAGCGAGGAGCGAGGGGTTGGAGAGCGAGGAGCTAGGGGTTGGAGAGCGAGGAGCTAGGGGTTGGAGAGCGAGGAGCTAGGGGTTGGAGAGCGAGGAGCGAGAGGTTGGAGAGCGAGGAGCTAGGGGTTGGAGAGTGAGGAGCTAGGTGTTGGAGAGTGAGGAGCGAGGGGTTGGAGAGTGAGGAGCAAGGAGTTGGAGTGTGAGGGCCGATTGGAGCGGAGAGTGAGGAGCGATTGGAGAGGAGAGTGAGGAGCGATTGGAGAGGAGAGTGAGAAGCGATTGGAGAGGAGAGTGAGGAGCGATTGGAAGGGAGTGTGAAGAATTGGAGAGGAGTGTGAGGGATTGGAGAGGAGTGTGAGGGATTGGAGAGGAGTGTGAGGATTTATTGGAGAGGAGTGTGAGGAGGAGTGGGATTGGAGAGGTGTGAGGGTGGAGAGAGGAGAATGTCAGGTGGAGAGGAGTGAGGGGTCACAAATTATGTGAAATAAATGAATTGTTTATTACACCATTTCTGGATCTGATGAATTGCCAGTAACCATTTTGTAAAATTTAATGTGCAGCATCTAAATCAAGATGTCCAAATGTCACACACGTCCATGTCTGTGGGATTCCCACGGGTGACCCCACTAGACTGCAGCAAGAAAAAGAACGACACGGGAGAATGAGACCCTCGACGAACATGATCACAGACTCGCACAGGATGCTGCTGCAATGATGAGGAGGGTTGGAGAGGAGCGAGGGGTTTGAGAGGAGTTAGGAGTTGGAGAGTGAGGAGCTAGGGGTTTGAGAGGAGCGAGGGGTTGGAGAGCGAGGAGCTAGGGCTTGGAGAGCGAGGAGCTAGGGGTTGGAGAGGAGCGAGGGGTTGGAGAGCGAGGAGCTAGGGGTTGGAGAGCGAGGATCTAGGGGTTGGAGAGCGAGGAGCGAGGGGTTGGAGAGCGAGGAGCTAGGGGTTGGAGAGTGAGGAGCGAGGGGTTGGAGAGCGAGGAGCTAGGGGTTGGAGAGCGAGGAGCTATGTGTTGGAGAGTGAGGAGCGAGGGGTTGGAGAGCGAGGAGCGAGGGGTTGGAGAGCGAGGAGCTAGGGGTTGGAGAGCAAGGAGCGAGGGGTTGGAGAGCGAGGAGCTAGGGGTTGGAGAGCGAGGAGCTATGTGTTGGAGAGTGAGGAGCGAGGGGTTGGAGAGTGAGGAGCAAGGAGTTGGAGAGTGAGAGCCGATTGGAGCGGAAAGTGAGGAGCGATTGGAGAGGAGAGTGAGGAGCGATTGGAGAGGAGAGTGAGGAGCGATTGGAAGGGAGTGTGAAGAATTGGAGAGGAGTGTGAGGGATTGGAGAGGAGTGTGAGGGATTGGAGAGGAGTGTGAGGGATTGCAGAGGAGTGTGAGGAAATATTGGAGAGGACTGTGAGGAGGTATTGGAGGGGAGTGTGAGGAGGAGTGGGATTGGAGAGGCGTGAGGGTGGAGAGAGGAGAGTGTCAGGGGGAGAGGAGTGAGGGGTCACATATTATGTGAAATAAATAAATTGTGTTCATTACACCATTTCTGGATCTGATGAATTGCCAGTAACCATTTTGTAAAATTTAATGTGCAGCATCTAAATCAAGATGTCCAAATGTCACACACGTCCATGCCCGTGGGATTCCCACGGGTGACCCCACTAGTATATGTATATACTAATGAGGTACCCACGTGGGTAGGAGCACAAAAGGCCAAAAAAATGCTTTGAGAAATTTGATGAAAACTGCCACCCACTTTAAGACACATGTAGGGACCCCCAAAAGCTTCACAGAAAAATTGTTGGGACTGGCCCCAAAACTGTGGAAGTAGTACGGTGTAAAATATTAAAATCAATGTGCCTTTAATGATGATAATGATGACAAAATTGATAATGATGGATTACCGAACCAGCGAATGCTTCCACATGTGGTAAATGGCGAAAGTGCTAATGATGAACCAGTGAATGTGTTTACATGCAGAGAGAGCAGTTTCGTGCAGGTGGAAACTCAAGATCATAATTGTATTGAGAAATTGATGAAACCTCCCACCCACCTTGGGACACCCGCTGGGACCCCAAAAGGTTCCATAAAAAGTTTGGCGGGGCTAGCCCCAAGACTGAGGGAGTAGTTCGGGGACAGACAGATAGACACTCCTGCTTTATTATATACATATGTATTGGCGCAGGATGATTGTCAAGAATTTTAATTTTGTGCAGCTTTGTTGCAATGATTTTTTCCATAAATAGCAATTGTAAAGTGCATATGCATATGTATATGTGTGTATATATATATATATATATATATATATATACTTCAATATTCAATCTGTATACAACAAAACGATACAGAAATCAGTCTTGTCCCACAGCCTAAAAGCCCAGCACGAATCTCTCTTCAGTTACAGATACAGATACAAGTACAGATAGTTTGCATTGCCATATGCAGCATCCATGAATATCACAGAATGAGATTGGAATTATTTGAATATGAGTGCTCTCAAATAAAAGTATAATTTAACAAAAAAGAGAAGCAGACATATAAAAATGAAGATTCATGGTTTTAAAGTCAGACCACACTAGGATAAAAGCTGTTCCTGAAATGGTTGGTGGATGTTTTAATACTGCTGTACCGACGGCCAGAACGTAGTGGTTCAAACATGTTAAATGGAAGATGACTAGAATCTTTAACAATATTTGAGGCTTTGGAAAAACATCTGGACATGTAGATAACTTTGAGTGCCGGTAGGTCAACACCACTCTACAGGTTGCCTCCATCAGTGAAGGTGGATGGAGGTTATGCTTTCACCCCATCCCCTGTCTGTCTGTCTGTGAGCAGGATATCTCAAAATGTTATGGACAGATTCGGACTAAATTTGGTGGACAAGTTGGGTATGTGACAAGGAAGAATTGATTGTATTTTGGTGAGAATCCATTTCCGGATACAGGTCCGATAAATGTATTAAGTGATTCTTCACCATTGAGAGATAAGGCCAAAAAACGATATATAATACAACATGATGTTATCTCAAAAGGTTGTGGACGAGTTATGACAAAACTTGGTGAATGAGTTCAATATGTGACAAGAAAAAGCCAATTTGATTTTGGTTCAGGTCCAGATCCAGATCCGGCCTGTCATTGGGCTACAAAACACAAGCTGTTCAGTCTGGCAGAGGTATGCGCTCCACCGAGTGCCGTTCGCGTTTAAAGTGCAGCAATCATAATTTCATCCACAAATTGCCAAATTTGATCCTTTCAGCTTTTTATTGGCAGCACTCAAAATTGTCAATGTAGCTTCTTGCATCAAAACCTTATCAGCTTACAAACAGGATGTTTTTGAATGAAGACTTTGAGGAACAGGACCAACAGCTGAGGGGGTAGCTTGTACACATACACCTGGTACAGGCTGAAGCTCAAAATACAACAAAGTTTTCACAACTGACCGCATGGCTTGTCAAGCAACATTTTCCACGAACTTCAACGCGTGTACACCCAAGCGAATTAATTCATAATTCCTTCGGTTGTTTCAAGTCTCACCTTGTTGGAAGCCATCTCACTGACTGAACGATGCGTTTGGATTGTCTCTAGCTGGTCCAAACACCAGTCCAGCTCTTCCAGGGTCTCCAACGCCAGTTTATGATATCCTTCATCTGCATAAGAAAAGCAGGTAGAGGGAGAACAAAGTCGAGTGGATGTGAGATGGAATGAGAGCAATGATGTCAAAACAAGTGAAACGGTACTTGACCAATGCCATCGGTGTGACAGAAAGACTCATGAAGAACGGGTTGTTCCATACAGACATCGCATTACCCCCAACCCCTCAAGATAGATCAATATCAGTGTGAATGCTGCTTTCTGTCAGCTAATATATAACACTAGCCACAGTATTCATTGGTCATTATAGTTACAACATGAGCAAAGCAGCGCAAGGTCATTTATTGGTGGGAGAATGCAGGAGCTGTACACAGCGTGCTCGGGAAAGAAAAAGCTATTTCCTCATGCCAACATGAAAGTGTTTGCCTGGATGTGTAAACATGAGAAGCGTGCCAGCTGTGCCAGTATTGGTATGCAGTGTACACGGCAAGGCACTTCGCAGCTAATGCCTGTTTTGAGCCGCACTGAATGGTCAAGTATTTATGCGACAAAAATAAATAAACAAGCGATCAGGCCGGATTCTGGATCAAAAAGATTGTAGTCAATTGACAGACAAAAGGCAAACAAAGTGAGCAAACCAAGTATGGTACCTTTCCCCATGGTGCACGAGTGGACAGGCGCCGCAGTTAGTGCAAGACAATCCATACAGCCACACATGGCACAAGCAATGTGAAGTTGCTCAGCTCAACTCCGTCACCAGGATGTTGGACTGCTGCCTTTCCACGGTCTGGTTTACATATAATATAACCGTACCACCCATTCAGTGACGGAAGTAGGCGACGTCACGAAAGAGGGTAAAACCAGACCGATGTGTGGATGGATGGAAAACTCGCAAAGACTGGCCTGGAGTTTACATAGTGAGATCTGGAGCCTTGCCACGACATTTGATGGGAGCAATTCCAGGAGCTACAAGTTCCACACCGACCTTTGCTACGCCGAATGCTGAATTACCAAGAAACTGTCACACTGTGGCTTACGCCCAACTTGAAAGAGCAATCGTAGTTTCTAATGTTCTAATCCTTCTTATGCAACAGTGAGGCAGGCTTTGGAGAAGGGAAGTGAACATGGCATAATGTTGTCCATAACAGCAGCAGTGGAACTGGAAATATAAATAAAGTAGATTTATATTGGAAACTAATAGCTAGCAAATAAAATGAAAGGAGAATTGTGAGGCAGACAGCTTGTTTAAAAAAAAAAAATTTAAAAAGAAAAAAAAGAAGAGGAAATAAGTAAAAGTTGCTTTCATCTTCAAAACTAGATTCAGATCAACACTCCAGGCCAGGTAAGCTTCATATATATAAATATACATATATATATATATATATATATATATATATATATTGTTGCGGTTTTGTGAATAAAGGATGACCCCCCCTCGTAGGTAATCGCACCACAACATGTAGCCTCGCTTTAGTTCAGTTATTTCTTAGTAAATGTAAGCGTAGTCTCCTTTCCTGTGTTAGTTTGCATTGAGCAGGCCAGTGAGTTAGGTGATCTTTTGGGCTGGAATGCCACGTGCTAGGCCTGGAACAAGTCTGGCAAGGCCGAAGGGAGGAGCTGCAGGGAGTGGCCGGTAAGCAGCGAGCAGCCAATCGGAGCTCGAGGGGAGTGGCTCACAACGGCGGCGAGAGGAGGGGCTTGGAACATTCGGGTAGGACCGGGGAGGGGCTATATAAAACCCTGACGCGAGCCGCCAGCGTCAGAGTTTGCCCCGAACGGCAGAACGAGAGAGAGTCGCCCAGCCCCCGAGTCAGAGTCAGTCAGTCACCCACGGTTAGTGGTTGGTTCATAGTGAGAAAGAGACATTGTCGCAGCACGAGTAAAGTGCCTGTCTTGTTATAGTCGCTGTACACGAACTCTCCCCGTGCCCTGCGCTCTGCTGCTGCCTGTATTAATCGCGCCTGTGGAGACGATCCATTCCGGGCCACAGACGCCTGATCTCCATGCCTGCGCTCCCAGCACACGTGCCGTGAACACCAGAGGGCCATGCCGGGGCGAGTTGTCCAGGAGCGACCGGCGCCCAGGCGCGCGAACCTGTTCTTCCTCCTTTTCCCTGCGTGAGTGAGTGGGCCCGTGTCTGGGCATTTAACTACGACCGATTAAGCCTGCTCTGTGTCTCTTCGCCTGTATAACTGTAAATAAACCTGTTCTTCCTTCTATTTGATCGTCCCCGTCAGTTCCATCTATTGGCCTAGCATCGCACGAATAGAACCGCTCGAATCGGGTTCAATAAAAGTAACGGCACGAGTCACGTGATACGCAAACCACTCGGCGTATTCGATTAGCGTAGCTTGTGCGAGGTCCAGTCCCCGTTTTCGTGGCAGCGTGGGTACCAAAGGTACGTGTGGAGTCGACCCGATACCCTTTCCCGCGCTCGCTACGGGAGTGGCGACTCGGCCTCGTGGACACAAAGACCCGACGGGGAAAAGGGGTTTAACCCCCCCCCCCCCTCTGTACGTCGACGGGCTTCGGGAGATACGCAACAAATTGGTGTCAGGAGTGGGATAAATTGGACCTATAGTGCGCTTCACGCACTCGAAATTATGAGCGCACGAAATTTAGTGTTAAAAATCAAATTTATATTTGTACGATGGCGAGCCAAGACGGTCAAATGCCGGTGGGAATAATGGAGGATGAGGTAGAATTAATGGCCCAGGACCGGCAGGGACAGTTGGTAGAGGAGGAAAATTGATGAGGGTGCGGCAGCAGAGGTTGAAAATGGCGATGCCTCGCATGTGGCAGCGAGAGCCGAGCCCGCGGCACCAATGGATATGGCCCTTTTTATGGCGCAGGTCACGGCGTGCCTCAGTGAATTGAAAGAAATGGGGGACAAATCCACCCGGGAAATGGAAAAATTGGGGGAGAAATCCACCCGGGAAATGGAAAAATTGGGGGAGAAATCCACCCGGGAAATAAAGGAAATGAAAGATGGGTTAAATGGGTTGGAAAACAAAATGGATGTCCAGAGGGGGGAATCCAGGTGTGATCTGCAGAAGATGAGGGCAGAGTCGAGAAAGGACATGAAAAAGGCAGGGGAGGACATTGGGGGCAGGTTGAGCGGGAAGGTCGCGGTGCTAAGCGACGAGATGAAGCGATACGGGGAGCGCGTGGGGAGCGAGCTTGAGCGAAGCACAGCCAAGTTGACCGGGGCTATGGGAGTAGCGACACGGGGTGAAGAGGAGCCGGTGATCGTCAAATTGGGAAAGAAAATTTTGGGGGCGCCGAGGAAGGTCAAATTGGAAGACTAAATTTTGGGGGCGCCGACGATCGTCAAGTTGGAGGAGATAACGCGGGAAAAAGAAGAAACAATTGGGGTTAAAGAGACAGGAGAGACAGGCAGTAAATCACGGGAGGTGGTGATGGAGCCTGAACAAAGTTCGTGCTTGTACCGTGATGCCGTGCTTGCATCACAAAATAAAAAGTTTGCAGGTGCTGGCGGAGAAGGAGGGCCCCAAGGTGAGTAGCGCAAATGGTGGGAATGTGTTTGGGAGCGGGTGCTCGGCGCGCTTGGGACAGAGGTGAGACCCGGACGTTCGCGGAAGGCCCATTGTGCGGTGTGAGAGGGAGTGCGTGGAGTGAGAGTGTGTTACGGAGTGTGTAACGGAAGAGTGTGCACCAGAGTGTGCGATGGCCGAGTGTGTACCGGAGAAGTATGCACCAGAGTGTGTGATGGCCGAATGTGTAAAGGAAGCGTGTGCACTGGAGTGTGCGATGGCCGAGTGCGTGGAACGACAGTGTGCACCGGAGTGTGCGATAACGGAGTGTGAGGGAGAATGCACACCGGAGTGTGTGCGGGAAGAGTGTGCACTGGAGAGTGAGGCAGAATGCACACCGGAGAGTGTGTGGGGAGAGTGTGTACGGGAAGAGTGTGCACAGGAGAGTGAGGAAGAATGCACACCGAGGCCCCGCGCAGTGATGGAGCCCGGCACCTGGGCCCATCAATCCCTTCCCCCTTGGATCGAAAATGCCGGACGGACACCCCATACAGGTGACCAACCACCCGCATGGATCGCTCGGCCCTGCGAGGCCGAGCCGTGATAACGAACCTCCATGAATGGGGGCTCATAGTGTAAAGGACTGAGAGTAGTTTACCCCACGTGGAGGAATGGTAGTGTCACCATTCCTCACTCAGGGGGGCCCATGAGCATTAATTTAGGGGGATGGCAATGTTAGGCCCATGGAGGGGCCAGCAATGGTTGCCTCCATGGGGCACCGAAGCTAGCCGAGGGAGGGCTAGGATAATGTTAGGGATTTAGAAGACTGTAGAGACTGAGATTTAAGCAGTGACACCTGAACTATAGAGGGGACGTAGAGAGTTTAGGTGGATGTTAAAGGAAAGGGAGTGCATAGTGTAAAGGGACGACGAGGGAAGCACGAGTTTTAGGGGAAATTAGTTAGATAGATGATGCTGTGTGTTTGAGGAATTGTGTTGTCGTATAAATGGAATTGTGTTGAGGTGTGTGAGAAAAATGGTGTGCAAGATATTTGGTGTGTGAATAAAAGGTGTGGAATGATTGGTGTGGAGTGCATGGTGCGAAGGAGTGAATGGGGGGAGTGGAACCCATTCACGAAAGCCCGGGGTGGGTAGTGTAAAGCCAGGTAGAGGGCGTAGGTAATTGCATGGATATTGACACCTGTGGTGCTGTTGGTGGAAAAGTAGTGCTTTGTAGGGTGCATGAGACTGTGGAATGGCTGGGCGTGTGGCTTAATTGGTGTATATGGTTATTGGGGCACTCCGCCACTGGTAGTTTGTCGGCCAGGTGAGGCCGTAGGTAGGCTCTGGGAGCCGGTTAGGGTAGTTGTGAGTGGGGCCCGAGGATCCCAGGAGAGGACCCGGGTAGCCGATGCCAAGGTGGGCATAGAGGGGGTAAGAGCCAGGAAGGGCCTTTCCCAGTTAGGTAGTCGCAGGAGCAGGCAAGCTCGGGAGGCGGCTTCAGTGGCGGAGGTGCGCAGGTAGGTAGATCTGCTAGTGGAGCCACACGACCCAGCCCCGAAATTGTGCGAGGGCACAGTAAGAAAATTTGCGGGGTGAGACCCAAATTCGGAGAGCACCACAGTGTGGGCAATGGGAATTCGGGTTCTGAGAACCACAGAGTTTAAAGAGGCCAATTGGCAGGGTATGACCCCGGTGTTACGGATTTGTCACTTCCGTTGTTGTGGTTCTCATCCACTGTAAACATTTTTGGTTGCATGTACTATTATTGTTATCGTTTAAGTGAATTGGAGATAGCTGTTTTCAAAAGGTAAAAAAAGTTAGTGTTTTAAAAGAAACCGGAAACCGGATCGGGAACCGGACAAAAAAAAAGAAAAGAAGAAGAGGAAAAGGAGGCGGAGCGAGTAAGGTCGGAGAAGTAGCCGAGCTGCTTTGAGGTCTGGAGCAAACGCTGGCGAACGGGGGTTACTAGCGAACTTTGGGGTTTCCTGGGAAAGGGATTCCTGCAACAGAGTTGTTATCGCTGTGACAGATAAACCTGCGTGACAGGTTTTGTGGTTGATTCTGAAGAGAATCATTGGAGTGCCGTTACGTCTCGAGAACGGACCGTTGGCCATTTTGCCTCGTGCCTGATTTTGCATCGCTCCAGGTTTTTCACCTCGCTTCAGCCATTTCACGACATCCAGACGTTAACCTTGTGTGTGTGTGTGTGTAACGTGGATTTTGAGTGTGAATTTGCGGTTCGCCGATTGGGAGCCGTTGAACATCCATACCCGAAGGTGTGATTTCCCAGCCGCCTCTTGAGGACACTTTTGCCTATCTTTGGCAGTGTGACTGTCAACCGAGCGGGATTCTGGTCTCGATACAACATCGTTCTGACGATCACTGGAGCGTGGATCGACTTTGGTTTGAAGCTGGGACAGAGACATTGGGAATGTTATTTTCGCTCACTTGGAGCACAGTGAGTTATATTGTACGAAACTGATGGTACCATCATAGGAATGATATATTGGTTGTACAATTGATTAATATTGTTATTGTACTGTTATTTTTGTGTGACCTTAATACAATACTTGTTTGTTGGTAACAATTGGTGTGGTTTCACCATTGATCTTTGACATACAGAATAACACATCCTTCTGCCGTGACTCCTCTCGGGGCTCGGAGGTACACCATGACCGGGGTTTGGGGAGGAGCACATAACACCCGGGTTGTTTAAAAGTAAATGTTACGAGAGTAGTTGGGATGAGAAATCCCTTCGCACCATACACAGCCAGTCACCGAGGAGGACGAGCTCCACACCGAGGCTCTGTGGACTGTTTGAGTGGTAAGACGCATCACGATGCAAGTAAGACATTATTGTGTTCCATCCCTTCCTTCCTGGGAGGGATTGGGAGACGAATTTGGAATAGAGGGGTTGTGGGAGACAAGTCGTAGAGACGGATTGTAAATACAAGGGGGGCTAGGGTAGTGTGGCCAACGGTGGGGGGTACGGACGGATAGGGACGAGTTTGGTCTGCTCGCTCTACCGCGTCCCTCGCACCGCACCAGGCATGGTGGTGCCTGGTCACCTTGTTTTTTGTGTGCCACTGTGCCTTTCCGTTTGCTTGTTGCGCTTCGTCTTCCCCCCACCCCAGGACCATTTTGGGGGCCGAACCATGCAGCACAATCACACCTGTGCAGCATCCATTCTGCACTGTCACACCTGTGCAGCCGAACTGTGCAGCACCTTGCTGCCAGTCCTCTTGCTGCACCTGTGCATCCGACCTGTGCAGTACTTTGCTGCCAAACTCCACCTTGCTGCACCCTTGTCATACTAATGGACCACAAGCCTTGTGACCTCGCACCTCTGCTGTGCAACATCTTGCTGCAAAATCATCTTGCACCTTTCGGACCACTTGTTTGAGTGGCACTAATGCCATGCAGTTGGACCACGTGGGAGTGGCCCTGCTTGGCAAAGAAAAATAAAAGCAATTGTGTGCAATTTTGCTATTGTGTGCTCGGAGTGAGGAAGATGGAAGCTTAGATGGCCCTGATGCTTCAAACGGCCTGTATGCCGGTCAGGGCCAGCCAGTTTTGTTACCCGCACACAGAAGACGCAAGATGCAAGATGCAAGCAGCAAGTACCATCCGTATGAGTGTGTTTTGTTTTTCTCCCCTCCAATTCTCTTTTCCAAAGTACAGGTCCTGGGTCATAGAATTGTAAATAAAGTTAAGTTCTCTGCAATGTAAATATAAGAATGTGCCCACCGGCTCTGTGTTTAGTTTGAAAATTCGGGAAATACTCGGGTAGTTGTGGGTGTGAATCTGTTAGAATAGCTGCTCAACGCAATAGGGGGGACATATCTAGTGTTAAAAATGTCGCACACATGGGTCAGAATAAATGCTAGGGGGGATTACACCTACAGTCATGTGAAAAAGTAAGTACACCCCATGTAAAGTTTTGACTTTTTCAACATATTTCAACATACAGCTATTTGATCTTCATTTCAACAATATTGACAGATATAGGTGATATAATATAACAAATATCATGAAACATTTTGATTTTGTAGTCCATTGTATAATTTAAATAAACACAAATGCAAATTTCGCATGTGGAAAAAGTAAGTACACCTCCACATTTATCACTACTTCAAATACCTAAAATTAGAATCAGGTGCACCAGCTCAGGTGCAAATGATTAGAACATCGTTAGAGAGCGTCTTGGAGGAACATGTCTTATTTAAACCTCAGACATTTCGTTTGGGTTTGCTCTTTGTTGTTGAAGTGTGCGGCGTCACCATGCCGAGATCAAGAGAGCTCTCTGAGGCCTTCAGAAAGAAGGTTATAGATGCCTACGAGTCTGGGAAGGGATTTAAAAAGATCTCCAAACAATTTGAAATCAATCATTCGACTGTCCGGAAGATCATCTACAAGTGGAGAAGATTCCAAACAACTGCTAACTTGTTCAGGCCAGGCCGCCCCAGCAAGTTCAGCCCGAGAGCAGACCGCAAGATGCTGAAATAAGTCTCTAAGAACCCCAGAATGTCATCACAGGACCTACAGGTAGCTCTTGCCACTGTTGATGTCAAAGTGCACCAGTCTACCATTAGAAAGAGGCTGCACAAATTTGATCTACATGGGAGGTGTGCCAGGAGGAAACCTTTGCTGTCCAGAAAGAACATCAGGACAAGACTAAAGTTTGCCAATGAACACCTAGGCAAAGACCAGCACTTCTGGAACAATGTGCTCTGGACAGATGAGTCAAAGGTAGAGCTGTTTGGCCACATTACCAGAAGACATGTTTGGGGAAAACCAAAGACAGCATTTGACCACAAGAACCTGATACCAACTGTAAAGCATGGTGGTGGAAATATTATGGTTTGGGGAAGCTTTGCTGCATCAGGGCCTGGGCAGCTCACCATCATGGAATCCACTATGAATTCTTCATTGTACCAGAGGGTGCTTGAGGATAATGTGAGGCCATCTGTCGGAAAGGTGAAGCTCAACCGAAGGTAGACCTTGCAACACGACAATGACCCTAAACATACCAGTAAATCCACCAAGGAATGGCTGAAAAGAAAGAAATGGAGGGTTCTGGAATGGCCAAGTCAAAGCCCGGATCTAAATCCCATTGAGATGTTGTGGGGGGATTTGAAACGAGCTGTGCATGCAAGAAACCCCTCAAACATCGCACAGCTGAAAGAATTCTGCATGGAGGAGTGGGCAAAAATTTCTCCCAGTCGATGTCAGAGACTGGTAGACAGTTATAAGAAACGCCTACTTGAGGTTGTTTCTGCCAAACGGGGCAATACCACCTATTAGAGCCAAGGGTGTACTTACTTTTTCCACATGCGAAATTTGCATTTATGTTTATTTAAATTATAGAATGGACTACAAAATGTAAATGTTTCATGATATTTGTTATATTATATCACCTTTATCTATCAATATTGTTGAAATGAAGATCGAATAGCTGTATGTTGAAATATGTTGAAAAAGTCTAAACTTTACATGGGGTGTACTTACTTTTTCACGTGACTGTATGTATCACATTTAAAAGTAATGTTAAACTTGCATGCCAGGCTATACCGGTCGTTCCATTGTTGGGGTCGACTCGGCAGAAGTCTGGTGAGAGAGGGGTGTAGTGTTGCGGTTTTGTGAATAAAGGATGACCCCCCCTCGTAGGTAATCGCACCACAACATGTAGCCTCGCTTTAGTTCACTTATTTATTCGTAAATGTAAGTGTAGTCTCCTTTCCTGTGTTAGTTTGCGTTGAGCAGGCCAGTGAGTTAGGTGTTCTTTTGGGCTGTAATGCCACGTGCTAGGCCTGGAACAAGTCTGGCAAGGCCAAAGGGAGGAGCTGCAGGGAGTGGCCGGTAAGCAGCGAGCAGCCAATCAGAGCTCGAGGGGAGTGGCTCACAACGGCGGCGAGATGAGGGGCTTGGAACATTCGGGTAGGACCGGGGAGGGGCTATATAAAACCCTGCCCCGAGTCACCAGCGTCAGAGATTGCCCCGAACGACAGAACGAGAGAGAGTTGCCCAGCCCCTGAGTCAGAGTCGGTCAGTCACCCAAGGTTCGTGGTTGGTTCATAGTGAGAAAGAGACATTGTCGCAGCACGAGTAAAGTGCCCGGCTTGTTATAGTCGCTGTACACGAACTCTCCCTGTGCCCTGCGCTCTGCTGCTGCCTGTATTAATCGTGCCTGTGGAGACAATCCATTCCGGGCCACAGATGCCCGATCTCCCTGGCTGCGCTCCCAGCACACGTGCCGTGAACACCAGAGGGCCACGCCGGGCGAGCTGTCCGCGAGCAATCGGCGCCCAGGCGCATTTGGCACGCGAACCTGTTCTTCCTCCTTTTCCCTGCGTGAGTGAGTGGGCCCGTGTCTGGGTGATAAGTTCAGACCGATTAAGCCTGGACTGGTCTCCCATCCAATGGAGACCAATTAAGCCAATCATCTGGACTGGTCTCCCATCTCTACCGCCTCTGACATCAACTCATCCTGGGAATTCTTTCAAAGTAAATTGTTCTCTCTCATGCACAGATTTATCCCATCTCGTCTTCAGTTGTCATACCCTTCCTCCCGTCCATGGTACACGGAATCTTGTACTGAGGCTGTTGCCCTGAAACAACTTGCTTTCGTCTCCTGGAAAGCAAATCCAACGGAAGGAAATCTCATTTCCTTTCACAAAGCCCGAAACAAGTGTGTGTCCACCCTCAGGAGAGCCAGGAAACAATATCTCACCGTTCTCAAGACCGAACTCTCTTATCTGTCTCCCTCTTCCAAATCCTGGTGGCGTCTGGTCAAATCTGTTTCTGGTGTTTGTTCCCCCTCCATCCCCTCCCTCACCTCAAACGGCGTAACGGCTGACTCCGCACGTGAAAAAGCTGAATGCCTCAACTCTGTGTTTGCCTCTAAATCTTGTGTCCCAAACCCATCCCTCTCTGTACCCACCGTACCCAGTCGTACCCAGCTGCTCCTGGACTCTGTGTCCTTTCCTCCTGACAAGGTGGAAAAGTTTCTGTCAACCCTCGACTCTGATTCTGCAACTGGTCCTGACGGCATCAGCCCACGGGTCCTAAAATCATGTTCTTCTGCTCTTTCACTCCCTCTTTCTGCTCTCTTCACCCTCTCTTTTGCTCAAGGTCATCTGCCATCTGCTTGGAAATCAGCCAACATCACCGCTTTGCACAAAAAAGGTGCAAAAACAGATCCCAGCAACTACAGACCAATCAGCCTTCTCCCAATTATCAGCAAAGTCATGGAATCCATCATTGCTTCAGATATGAAATCTTTCCTCTTCTCCAATGGCTTGATCTCTGATCATCAATTTGGTTTCAGACCTGGTCACTCTACTCTGGACATGCTGTTTCTGCTTTCTCAACAATGGATGGAGGTCCTCAACGCCAAACAGGAAATTTGAGCTGTCTCCCTTGACATTTCACGTGCCTTCGATACGGTCTGGCACCCTGCTCTGCTCACCAAACTCTCCTCCTTTGGTATCCATGGAAATCTCCACGCATGGCTGGCGGACTTCCTCTCTGGTCGTAGTCAACGTGTGGCCCTGAATGGGTTTCTCTCATCTCCTCTTCCTGTTCAGGCTGGAGTTCCCCAAGGTAGTGTTCTGGGCCCTGTGCTTTTTCTGGTCTTCATCAATGATCTCTCTGACTCTCTTGAAAATCCTCTCTATCTCTTTGCTGACGACTCTACTCTCTGTCGCTCCATTCCTCATCCCTCAGATCGGCAGTCTGCAGCCTCCTCACTCTCTGCAGACCTGGACAAAATCACAGACTGGGCAAACAAATGGAACATGTCTTTCAATCCTGATAAATCTCACACTCTTACGATGTCTCTCCGAAAAGACCGACTGGAAAACCCACCCATCCACTTTCTGAATAATCCTCTCCAAGAAGTTCTGTCACTCAAGCTTTTGGGTCTCACTATTTGCCATGATCTTTCCTGGGAAAACCACATTTCAAATCTGGCCTCCAAAGCCAGTCGCCGACTGGGCATCCTCCGTCGTGCGAAGTCCTTCCTTGGCACACCTGAGCTCCTCACCACATACAAGGCTTTCATCCGCAGCTCTATGGAATACTGCTCTCCCCTCTGGTCTGGTGCTCCTGCCTCACACCTAGCCGGTCTTCACGCTGTTGAAACCAAAGCGTTCAGAATCATTGGAATCTCCCGCGATGAAGCTAACTCCAAGGGCCTTTCACTCACTCACCGCAGGCAGGTTGGTGGTCTTTCCGTCTTCTACCGACTCCTCTCTGGCCTTGCCCCCCCAGCCCTCTCTGGGCTCTGCCCCCCAAATATGCCTACAGGTCGCACAAGATCTGCCTGCAACCCTCTTATGGTTAAACTGCCAAAATCAAGACTTTCTGCTCACCTTCACTCCTTCATTCCTCTTTTCTCCCGCCTCTGGAACAAACTCCCTCACTCTCTTCAATCCCACTCCACCCTCCAGGTCTTTAAAACAGCTGTTCACCACCATCTCTTATCCTCCCCCATCCAAAACCTTGATCTTTTCTACCCCCACTAATTTCGGTCCCCTTGTGTTTTATACCTCTCCCCCCGCCCCCCTCCCCTTCCCACGCCTCCTGCCCCCAAGCCCTCTCCCTCCCACACTTCTCCCTGCTCTCAAATGTTGTGGTTGTGTGCTTCCCCTTCTCTCCCCATCTTGTCTTCCGCTCCCTCTTTTTGTATATTTTGTTTGTCTGGTTGATTTGTTTGTGAAATAAATGTTAGCTCTTTCACGAGCCTCGATTCAGTATACAAAAAAAAACAAAAAAAAAAACCCTGCTCTGTGTCTCTTCGCCTGTATAACTGTAAATAAACCTGTTCTTCCTTCTATTTGATCGTCCCAGTCAGTTCCATATATTGGCCTAGCATCGCACGAACAGAACCGCTCGAATCGGGTTCAATAAAAGGTAACGGCACGAGTCACGTGATACGCACACCGCTCGGGCGTATTTGATTAGCGTGGCTTCTGCAAGGTCCGGTCGCCGTTTTCATGGCAGCGTGGGTACCAAAGGTACGTGTGGCATCGACCCGATACCCTTTTCCACGCTCACTGCGGGAGTGGCGACTCGGCCTCGTGGACACGAAGACCCGAGGGGGAAAAGGGGTTTCACCCCTCCTCTGTACGTCGACGGGCTTCGGGAGATCCGCAACAATATATATATATACATATCTATATGTATATATACAGGGTGATTATCTATATATATCTATATATATCTATATATCTATATATATATACATATATATATATATATATATAATAAATATATATATATATATATATATATATATATATATATATATATATATATATATACATATATATATATATATATATATACATACATACATACATACATACATATACATATACAGACTTGGCATTTAATATGGAATTTTTTTTTTTCTTGACGGGTTTACTTTCTTAACTCGGTACATCAATCTGGTGTTTCTTTTACACTTCGGTGATAAAGAACCATGTCACTGATTGTCTGTCGCAGCAAGACGTCAATAACAGGATTATATCACAGGTGGCGTGACAAAATGTACGGACAAGTACATTTGACGATTGGCTTCACAATCGGGTATATAAGGGTTGTTGCGTTCTGTATTAGTGGAAAACAACTGCTGCACGTCTACAAAAGTTATTGCCGCTTCCCCTGGAGATGGTCCGTCAACTCGACAATGCTGTTTGTCATTTAGTGGTGGCTTTACGAAATTACGGCATGAAACAGCGTGCTATTGCTCGGCAGTATGGCATCACTCAAGGTGAGGTGTCAAAGATCCTGAAACGAAATGCTCAGAGGGATGTCCCTACTCCAATACCAAGGTCAGGACGTCCCGCAGAACCACAAGGAGGGATGATCGCCAGCTGCACCGGTTAGTCCGCAATGGCCGTACCAAGTCAGCTAATCGGCTTAGGGCTGAGTGGCAGCAACTGACAAATGTGCCTGTATCCAGAAGGCTAGTCAACCAACGACTGGTTCAAGCAGGCTATCGTGCCAGGCATCCCCTGAGAAAGCCACGTCTGACCAGACAACACCGCCAGCGCCGATTGCAGTGGGCCAGAGAGCACCGTCAATGGCAGCCAGGACACTGGAATCACGTGATCTTCAGTGACAAGTCTAGATTTCTGGTCTATCGTCAATATGGCCACGTCCGAGTGCGCAGACAAGTGCATGAAGCCTACTACGAAGATTGTATAGTGCCAAGAGTCCAAGCTGGAGGTGGTGGGGTGACCGTTTAGGCTGCTTTTCATGCAGGGGCAAAACTGATCTGGTTGTTCTGAATGGAAACCTGAACCAGTTCAAGCACAGGGCCATTCTGGAAGAAACATTGCTTCCATTTGTTCGTGCAGCCTTTCGAGGAAACTTTGTCTTCCAAGATGACAATGCACGGCCTCATCGTGCTCGCATGATCCAACACTTTCTTGCTGACCGTGGTGTATAGCATATGGAGTGGCCTGTCATGTCCCGGGAATATGAATCCGATCGAGAACTTGTGGGCAGAATTAACGCGTCAAATCGACAACTTGGACCAGCAGCCTGCCTCTGTGCGTGAATTGCAGCAGGCTATTGTAACTGCATGGCAAGCGATTCCTGTCCAAACCTTGGCAAATCTCGTGAACAGCATGCCTCAACGTGTGCGTGCTCTCCTGAATGCTCGTGGGGGTTACACGAAGTACTGAACTGTAATTTTACTGTCCATAATCCCAGTCGTAATTTAACTTTTGTTTTTGTTCAAAAATTTTTTTGGCTAATGTGCAAAATAAAGAGATATTTCTGGAAAACGCACAGAAGTTTAACAGTACTGTCTGTGAATTGAGTTCGATATCAGTTTACATCACTTTCAAGGATCAATTTATTTGCTTCGAAATGTCAAATGTGGTTTTTGTTTCTTTTAAAGGTCACATTAACAAAATCTAGAATAATTTCAACATAATTCCAACGAACTTTTGGTTCTAAGTCATCTTGAAAAGTAAGTTCACCCCCACAAAAAAAAGATTCCATATTAAATGCCAAGTCTGTTTTTATATATATATATATATATTGTTGTGGATATGAGAATGTTTTTTTTTTTATTGTTGTGGTAAAATGTTGTTGTAAAATATCACCCCTCCTCCCTCCGTTTGTGGTTGTATAAAGGTCAAAGGGCGTTCCCGTAGTTAGTCCATAAAACATACATGCAGGACACGATATATCTTTTTTGACAGTTATATCCTTATTCTGTGTATCTAGTGTAAGGCTGTGTCTTCCATTAATTGAAATACTCCATTGCACCAAGTGAAATAAGATAGATTCCCTTTCATTCCCATTCCCAAAACCTCCATTTCCAACTGCGTCATTGCCATTCGCATTGCCAACTACAATTGCCGCCATTAAGCTTGGTCAGCTCGGGGAAGAAGGGCGTGCCCGCCATCGTCATAGAGGGGAGGAGTGAGCCAGCCCCGAACAACCAACCAAGTACAAGGGGTTTGGCTTGAGAGGGCGGAGAGAGAACGCTCGGGGAGGTTCGCGAAGGTTCGAGGGTGTGGCCCTATATAACCCGCGGCCCCGACGCCCCCAAGATAGTTGAGTTGAAAAGAGTTGAGTTGAGTTGAAAAGAGTTGAGTTGAGTTGAGAAGAGTTGAGTAAGGGATCCCTGAAAGAGCAGCTTCAGCCACCGCAGCTTCAGCCACAGCAGTTTCAGCCCCAGCAGCTTCGGGGCCTTGACGGCAGTTTCGAGCGAGGCCGCGAAGGAACGGCGGCTGCTAAACGCGCCGATCGAGAGAGGGCGGCGGCTGCTCATCCCCGACCCGACCGTGCTGCGGTTCCAGCTGGACCTTCCTCCCCCTCCAGCCATCCACCTCCTGCCATTCCTGTCATCATTCCCCGCATGAGTCTGTCTTTTGTTTGTTCTGTCCCAGGGTATTAATTAAGACTGTAGGTAAGCTAGCATTGCACTGTGTCTCTGATTTCTTCTGTATATTATTTTATTATCTTTCCTTCTCCTTGGTTTTTTTGGCCCTGCAAATAGTAAATAAATTATATTTGTATTCCTTACCCTTTGTCTTTCTTCTTCTTCACATCCTTCGCTTTAGTCTTTTCCCCATTGAATATCTGTGGCGCGATTCGGCCAACGTTCAGGAATTGGGTTAGTCGGGGTAACTGTTAGGGCCGCGGCGCCATCCGCTCGGCAAATCAACATCTTATCCGCGGTCCGTAACAATATATATATATATATATATATATATATATATATATATATATATATATATATATATATATATATATATATATATATTATATATACATATATATATTATATATACAAGTGTTTGTTTGTGTGATTGTATGTACTAGGGCATGCCCGTACTATATATATATCTAAAATTATATCCCCCCCCTCTATTTACATGAAATGGTTTGGTCCATTCGCAAAGCCAAAGCGAACGGCTTGCGAGTACGGTGACAATCCCCCCCCTCTATTTACATGAAATGGTTTGGTCCAAAGCGAACGGCTTGCGAGTACGGTGACAATCCCCCCCCCCTCTATTTACATGAAATGGTTTGGTCCAAAGCGAAGGGCTTGCGGAGTTTGGTAAAGAAATTGCCATAGCGTGCACAAACGCGCAGGAAAGCGAAAGAATCGCAAATTAGTTTTAATTAGTTTTAAAACATAGTTTAACGCCAACATAGCGGCAACATAGTTTGCCAACGTGAAATAAATGAATACGCTCTCAAATGTGCCGTCCGAGGCAGAGTCTGTTCGCCACGTTCGGCACACGTGATAACTCGCTGCTCTCTGATTGGTTGAATCGTTTTTTGGACATAGCTCGGTAACTACTTGTCCGATTAATATGAAACCTTGAAAAGGCACATCCTCGGGTCCCCAGCAATATACCTGGCAAGTTTCAAGTATATCGGACCCGTGGTTGTCGAGAAACAGCGGTCACAGACAAACACACAGACATACACACATACACACACACACACACACACACACACACACACACACACACACACACACAGAGATTACTGGAATTATAGATAGATGTCTGTATGTTATGCTTTCGCAGCCCAACCGTCGTGCCGAGACGCCCCAAATTTTGAGTGCAGGTACTGCGAATTGGCAAGGCTTTAAGCTACCACACATTAGCCTTGACATCTGTTTTGAGGCCACCAAAGGCCACTTTAAATTACAGCATATATTGGGATGTGGGGTGAGGGATTGCTGCCGCAGGCCGGTAGGCAAAAAGTAACCACCATGAGACCAATAAATCCAAAGATTTTCAATGTCCAACGCGTCCCTAAAACACCAATGAGAAAACCTCACCCAACCGGGCAGCACCGCATACTCCCCTCCTCCCCGGCAGCACCCGGAAGCCCCTTCTGGTAACAAACACACCACCCTACTGCCTTAGCGCTGCTTTTCTCAATAACAAAACAACTACTACCCATACCAATAGCTTATGACACGTCTCACAATGTACTCTATTAAATAACAACTGAAAGGCGTTTTTGGATTGAATAAGGGCTAAACACTTCAAAGTACCTCACCTCCCATGATGGTTAAAACACCTTCATCGACTTTCAGGTGATAAAACCATGATTGGACCTGTCCACCAAAGCAGATGGAAAATATATCCCGGTAATTCATGAAGAAAAGTATTCCATAATACATCTCACAAGCTTTACCGTGAAAGGTATTTTCTCAGTAGATCTGGATATACAGTACGGCCTCCTCTAAACTACCTCCTATTTACCCTTTTCCAGCAGCCATTGCAGACCAGTTGCTTGTCAAAATTTTTTCTGGCTTAAAAGTTGGCATATGAAACTTAGCGAGGTAGCAGATGATAGAAGGCAACCTACAGACAGTGGGGCAGTGGGAGAAGATGTGGATGTAAAACGAGAAAGACGAGATAGAATGGGGAAGGAAAAATAGCAGCCTGCAAAGAGATGAGGTTTAATGAGGGCTAGAAAATAGTATTGGTAAAGATGGAAGATTATACCACCAAGACTGCCTTTACCAGCCTCGGTGGTTTAAATGATTAGAGTGGCCGCTCTGAGTGTGGGATGTTGGCCGGTCATATGCAAGCCAAGTCAAACCAATGACTTTACAAATGGTATGTGCTGTTTCCTTGCTTGACGCTCAGTATTGAAAAAGTTAGAACATGGCCAATCCCCAAAGGTTGGCATCCTTTGGGAGGAGGAAATTCCTCCTTGAAAAATGCCATGCTGAGTGTGATGAGAAGAAAGGTGGTGCCATTGTTGTGATGTCACTGTGACCCAGAGTGCCCCAGGAAGCGATAGCACATTCCACAAGCTCGGTGGCTGTGTTGCCTTGTCGAACAGTCCTGTCTCTTGTATCAATCTGTATGCCCACATATGTGAGGTGTGTGTGTGTGTGTGTGTGTGTGTGTGTGTGTGTGTGTGTGTGTGGCAGCTCCACTGTGAGCCTGAGATACTGTAAAAACAAACAAACAAAAAAACAAGGAGAAAAAGACATGAAATGTCATAGCGCCCGTGGTTTTAGTAATTTTGGTGAACAGAGTTAAAGGCCGCCAGTAAGCCATCTTTGGTCGGATTACAAAACAAAATCTTCTGCATACGTATACTCTCATGTATTGTCTTTGTGCCAAGTTTGAACAAAATCAGTCCATGCATGTCCGAGAAATAGTTGGGTACATATTTAAGCAACAAAATAGCTGCTAGTCCGCCATCTTGGGTGTGATCTCAAAACCAAAAAAATGATGTACATATGTAAGCCATCATTCATTGCATCTGTGTGCCAGGTTTGAACAAGATCGGTAAAGGCATGTCCGATAAATGGTTGAGGACGTGTTCAATACCAGGTGTTTTACAACTAAAACGGTCGCCAGTCAACTATCTTTGATCGCATCGCTAAACAAAAAGATGTGCATCATGTATTGTCTGTCTGCCAAGTGTGAGCAAAATCGGTCCAGACATGTCCGACTTATGGTTGCGGATGGACGTGCGGACGGACGTACTGACGGACGGATGAGACCCAATCCATAAGCCCCTGTTTCGGACGAAGTTCAATGGAGGCGAAAAAAGACCTATGGTTGGGAGGGACTGAAAGGGAAGGTTTGATTCAACAGACTTTAGAGTTCAAACTGACTTAAGACATTCAACCTTTTCTTGAGAATCGACTTGATGAGGTGCCACCAACACTTAATGAGATAGGTTTGAGAGTTTGGCCTGAATATTTGCCAGATGTTTTCTGGCTCACCTGAGGATGGACACCATTTTTTGCGAGCCTTGTGAAATGACAAGGTTGTCCTCAATCTGAAGGAGAAATCAAGCTCCTTGATAGTCACTGGCTTATACCAAAGGATTCAGTTTACAAGATTCTCGAGGATGGATATGATAGCTGCAGACAAAATGTTTGCCTGAGAAAGAGCAGGCTTTATTAAAGTTCTCCTAGATGGAGTCAATGGCTGATTCAGAAAATATGGGAGACCAATACTTTTGTGAGATGACAGATTGCAGTTCTTGACCGTTGGCTGAAGTGAATACCTAGATTCTGTAGCAACAACTGCCGGAGAGGTTTGTGTTTTAACAAGAGTATGTTTAGAGGAGCTAAGGTAGAGGAGTCACAGCAGAGGTTGTATGAAAAGTTGGCCATTATCAGATTTAGGAGGGACATACTATTATCAGAGATCTGGGTTGGGATGTTCACAGATTGGATCAGACCCATTGAAAATGCAGAAGGTTGCCAAACAACCTGTAGAGAATCCTCAAGGATGTATAGCAGAGAGGTAAAAGAGTGGGAAGTAAAGGGCTTGAAGGAGGCAAAATAGAATACCAGTTGACAACTATAGTCTAAAGCAGTGGTTTCCAAACTTTTTGGCATGATGCCCCCCCTTTTGGTTTTCACCAAACTCTCATCCCCCCCCCACCCCTTTTTATTAGTCCCCAACCGGTGTACACCGGAGGGGACTATAGGTTGGCACTCCGTCCCTCCGTCTGTCCGTCTGTCCGTCCGTCACGCAAAGAACAGCTTTCCAGACTTTTTTTCTACACTCTTAATGCTAATGATTTCAAACTTGGTACATGGTTTCCTCATGATATGTTACAGATCAAGTTCGAACTTCACGACGTTTCGATAATTTTTGACAAAGTTATGGCACTTTGAACTTTGGTAATTTCCCCAACAGTTTTCCGGACTACAATTTGGAGTGCGGTAAGTCAAAGCTGTTAATATTCCTTGTTTTAACTCCAATTTACATTCTGTTTCCACTTTTAGGGAGAAGTAGGGGTCTGTGCAACCATTCAAAAACTTTATTTGGTGCAAATTGGATAATTTTTAGCCGAGTTACCTCAGACCGTGAGTTGGTAATTATATAATTCACACATAGTGCAATACGTGCAGGCTGCTCCACGGAGCGACCTTGCGGGCTTATTTTAACTCCAATTTACATTCTGTTTCCACTTTTAGTGAGAAGTAGGGGTCTGTGCAACCATTCATAAACTTTATTTGGTGCAAATCGGATAATTTTTAGCCGAGTTACCTCAGACCGTGAGTTGGTAATTATATAATTCACACATAGTGCACTACGTGCAGGCTACTCCACGGAGCGACCTTGCGGGCTTATTTTAACTCCAATTTACATTCTGTTTCCACTTTTAGTGAGAAGTAGGGGTCTGTGCAACCATTCATAAACTTTATTTGGTGCAAATCGGATAATTTTTAGCCGAGTTACCTCAGACCGTGAGTTGGTAATTATATAATTCACACATAGTGCAATACGTGCAGGCTGCTCCACGGAGCGACCTTGCGGGCTTATTTTAACTCCAATTTACATTCTGTTTCCACTTTTAGTGAGAAGTAGGGGTCTGTGCAACCATTCATAAACTTTATTTGGTGCAAATCGGATAATTTTTAGCCGAGTTACCTCAGATCGTGAGTTGGTAATTATATAATTCACACATAGTGCAATACGTGCAGGCTACTCCACGGAGCGACCTTGCGGGCTTATTTTAACTCCAATTTACATTCTGTTTCCACTTTTAGTGAGAAGTAGGGGTCTGTGCAACCATTCATAAACTTTATTTGGTGCAAATCGGATAATTTTTAGCCGAGTTACCTCAGACCCTGAGTTAGTAATTATATAATTCACACAGTGCAATACGTGCAGGCTGCCCCAACAGTTTTCCGGATGACAGACTGCCGGTAGGGGACATGTATGCAGCGCAATACTCAGAATGCTTGTTGAAATACATTTTATTTTGGACGCAGTAAAGCGCAGTCAGACACCACACCACCATGGCCACTGCCTGCTGTTGATACTACACAACTACAGAGATGATCGAAGAATATGAGCTCCTTCCGGCTTCAAGTCCAGATGGGAAGTCTGTGAGTAGGGTCCACCGGCATTACATAGTGAAAAAGATAAGCCAGCAAAGCGAATTGCATGGGAGAAGCTGACACCACGATCGCTATACCAACAATGATTCCAACATCCTCTTCCCACAACAAAGGCAGGGGAAAACCAAGCTTCTACTGTTTCGGTTGCTTTTAGTTTCCACATCCATTAGTTGTGGTGTTATTCACAGGCGGTAGCACAAACTGAGCTGGCGAGATGTTTGAAGGTCGTGGGGTATTGCAATGCATAGAACGTTGCTGTTTGTATAAATATCTAGCTTGATTGGGACCTCCCCGCTCCCCCTTCCCCGTACTCACATTGTGGGGAGAGCGCCCCCACAGTTTGGGAACCACTGATCTAAAGGCTAAACCAAAGACCAGTCATTTGCTTTTTAAGGCAAGTCTGAAAATGGGTGAAAACCACAAATACTATACAGCATTAGAAAATATATTAAGCCAGAAAATCTTTAGTCAGAGTGGCCTGTTATGATGAATGAATGATGCAGGATTGGTAATACTGAAATCCATAAGAACGAATCAAATGTTTTTATCAAATTGCAAAGGTCCCTTCTATATTGCAGTGAAGCAACATGGAGCACAAATAAGATCCACACCTTGAAAAGCACTCTATGTTATAGATGCAAAAGCTTCCTGAAAACTACTACAATGTAGTGCTGCTGTATTAAATAAACATTTGAAAATTGTCATGCAAGAAATTACTTTACAAAATGCAATGTCAATTAAAAACTATACAATGATGCTTAATGTACTCCATCTCACAAAATTATAAGTTAAGGGCTGTGAAGACCCTTGATATATTTTAATGACAATGAGAAGAAATACTTAGGTCATGTCATTTAAAAAGAAAATTATAATATTAAATAAGGCAATTCTCTGCATGTGTGTATGTTTGTGTCTATCACAAGAATAAAGTTTCAAACCCAAAGTAAAAGAAAGACTAACAAGGCCAGGCTGACAGTTAAGATATCCGGAATTTTTCATGACATGTGAGGGTGGGGGACGGCGAAGGAGGTTTGGAGGGGCAAGAGCGTTAACATTATGAAAATACCCAGATCTTTTTATTGAAAGAATGACCTTTTTGTATTTCTTGTTAATAGAGTGGTCAGAAATTAAACATAAAATACGATTTATGACTTAAAAATTGCCTTAGTTGAAGGTGGACAATTATTAGAACTATTGAAGAACCGGTCCTTACAGAAGGGATAATTCCCCCCAGAATTATGGATGGGTTATAATTCCCCCCAGAATTAGCGTATTTTAGTATGACTTGTAGCTCCCACTGGGAGCAGCGATATGTCATACATGTATACATAAAGAGAACCCCCCCCCCCCCCCCACCCTTAGGACTATAAAAACACACAAGCAGATACTTGTCAAATTATATATGATTATCAAACAAATTTTGAAACAAAACACACATTATGTTGGTGCAGTTAATGCCCAGCCGCGTCACATTCATCCGCCACCCACCCCCCGCCCCCCAAATCTTAAAACCTGGCATCACTGTGACCTGGTTCCTACCCTACAGCAGTGAAGGGACATCATCCTAGCCAGAGAGAAGTCAGACTTGACAGACTGGATTCCTGACTTTACGCAATCAAAGCAGTTGCCTATGTGGTTCGTTTTTGGACAGGTGCGAGGCAGAGTTAAAAGTACAACCACAGCCAAACCAATGCCAATGATTCTTTTTTCCAGTACAGGAAGTTCAAGATGTAGATAATACAGCACTTATGTACCATTTTTAGATTGTAAAGGCTTTTCACCAATTACCTTGAAACTTCCTCGAATACCATAAGTTATCATGGCAAATGTTGCAACTAAATCTTCGGCTCAGTAGACATTCAGCAGTGAAACGTTTATGCTGTTTTTTTTTATGGCTTATCGGAAATGGTGTCAACTTCCTCTTGCTGCTGTGGACCTGACTTTTTCCCTCCAAATTACTTGTATTGCTGAACATCACCTTTTCTCTCTTTTGATGCAGGAAATGATTGCTACACATCTTCCGGATATGTTGTCATACGAAAAAGTCCCACATGCATGAAAGATGTCACAGAATCTATAAAACTTTGGATTTCTATACGACGATAATACTGTCCATCATGTTCTTGCACACATTTGAGAGGGAAATAGTTGCACTTACAGAAATAAGGAATGTGACTTTGCTTAGTGGAAACAATACATTTTAAGAACTTGAACGGGAATAAAATAAAATAAAAACCTCGAGGGACATCAGTTTGCGGATTCGCGTGTGTTGATGCTCTCCGAGTGCACGATTCACGGGATTTGGACTCAAATAATCCTCCACACTCCAGTCGTGTCATCAGCAGACTTCATTTCCCCGATAACACCCACTGTCATTTCCAACTTCCCCACTAAAGGCCACTCACAGAGTTCTGCACGTATATCAAATAACTTCTTAGAAAAGGAAGTACGTATCATGTAAAGCAATTTCTCAACTCGCACATTTTCTTTGAAACAAAGAGTGAACACATATACTGGCATTCCAGACGAGTGGCATCACAATTTGCAGGAAAAAAAAAGGTAAGGCGTGGATAAACCATCTGGACTTGGAGTGCTGCCCCCTACCCAACGCCCAAACACCCCACAACCATCCACGTTTTGCAAAATAATATTAGCTACAACCACTTTCTTGGAAGCTGCTCTGTTTGTGCCCCTAGGCCTCTCCAACCACTTCCTTTTTCTCTCTCTCTCAAAAAACAAAAGGGGATCAGGTGGGGGAAGCATGGGGAGAGTGGGGTAAAATAAAAAATAACGTGAAACACGAGAACAGCACTCAGTAGAGAGCATACATCGGCCAGGTTGACCAGTTTACGTTTTGTATACCATTGATAGGTCGGATCTGGATTCAGACCTGAACATAAATCTAGTCGGCTTGTACTTGTCACTTACCCAACTCATCCACAAAGTTTTGTCACAAGTCATCCAGAACTTTTTGAAATATCATGTTATTTTTCGTTTTTGGCCCTATCGCTCAACGGTGAAGAATCACTTAAATTTTTTTTTAAACTCTCGTATCGGATCTGAATCTTCACCAAAATCGAATCGATTCGTCCTTCTCACACACCAAACCTGTCCACCAAGTTTCGCCCGAATCAGTCCACAACTTTTTGAGATATCGTGCTATGTATTGTTTTTCGCCCTATCTCTCAATGGTGAAAAATCCACTTAAAATTTTTTTGGGGATCCAAACCCGAATCTTCACCAAAATATAATCATTTCATCCATGTCACATACCCAACCTCCCAACAAAATTCTGTCCAAATCCGTCCACAACTTTTTAAGATGTCCTGTTCACAGATAGACAAACAAACAGACATGGGTGAAAACATAACCTCCATCCATCTTTGGTGGTGGAGGTAATAAAAATCGACCATTTTCAAATTAGAGGATCCTAATATCAGTGTAAATGGCAAATCAGCCATTTACATATTACATCAGCAAAACTAGTGCCAAAATTGAGCAACTCCCTACCAGGGACTGGGAGACTTGTAATGATAGAGGGAACAATGAATGGAGCCAAATACAGGCAAATCTTTGAGGAGAACCTGCTGCTTCAGAGTGAAAAAGACCTTCGACACTGTGGCGATGATTTACGCCCAACAGGACAATTACCCCAAACATACAGCCAAAGCAACACTGGAATGACTTCAGAACAACAACATGAGAGCCCTTGAGTGGCCCAGCCAAAGCCCAGACTTTAACCCCATTGAGAATTTGCGGAAAGACTTTAAGATTGCTGTTCACGGATGCTCCCCATCAAACTTGACAGGGCGAGAGCAAATTTGCAAGGAAGAATGGGAGCTACTCCCCAAATCCAGAAAGCTGATACAGACATACCCAAGAAGATTCAAAGCTAATTGCTGCCAAAGGCGCTTCTACAAATTATTGACTGGGGCTGAATACTAAATACTTATGTACATTGGATAATCCTGTATTTCATTTTCAATTAACTTATAAAAATCTCTAAAAAGCAGTTTTCACTTTGACATTATGGGGTATTCTGTGTCAATCGGTGACAAAAAAAAAATCTCAATTTAATCCTATTTTAAATTCAGGCTGTAACATAACAAAATGTGAAAAGGTCAAGGGGTGTGAATATTTTCCGAAGGCACTGTACACATAAATAAGCTGTGTAAGTTTCAATTTGATATCTTGAAAAATTACTCAGGTATGGTAATAATAAATTCACAAAAGGCCAATTTGATTATAATGGGGTGAAATTGTTGTTATGGAAACGATTGACATGTCAAAAAGGCAAAATCGATCCAAATATTGTGCATTACTTGCTAAAAAAAGGCATAGTCTGTATATTGCAAGAAGACTCTACAGATGTTTGTGTGGTGTGCATCTTCGATTTTTCAAGTAACAAACAAATAAACAGACAGGGGTGAAAACATAACCTCTGTCCACCTTTGGTAGTGGGTAACTACAGTTCACAGAACACCTTGTCCCAAGCAGTCATGAGCAAAAGGACATCTGAAGGGTCTTGTAAACTCTTGCTTTACTTTTCCGAGCACAATATATATTTCCAACGAGCCATGATTTTCTCTGAATCTCGATATCCCCCAATGCTGAGAGCACGAGCGGCAAATTTGATTGGTTGAGATGGCGTAAAATGGCATTAATATTTCGTCCAAGTACTGATAAACTGAACTTTGGAAGAGCCAACAAAGCGATCGGTGTACTACATTGTTGAAGTATGTAATTCAATTGAAACAAAATAAAGATTTCTCCCCCCCAATCCCCATGATCCCCCCCCCCCCCGCCCTTCCCATGCCTCCTCCCCCCAAGGCCTCTCCCTCCCACAGATCTCCCGATGTCCCTGCTCTCAAATTCTCAAATGTTGTGTTTGTGTGCTTCCCCATCTCTCCCCATCTTGACTACCGATCCCCTTATTATATGTTTTATGTGTCTGTTTGATTTTTTTTGTGTGATTAATGTTAGCTCTTTAACGGGCCTCGATCCTGTATACAAAAAAAAAAAAAAAAAAAAAAAAGATTTAAAAGATGTAGAAAAAATAATTCCCCGGAGGTTTACCATCATTGATGCACCATCGTTTACACCACTTTGTTTAACCAGTTAAATGAGTTCTCTGTTACTGTTGTTTGCACCTTTTATGACGTCTCTAGTGTAAGCTTGCTTTTTGGAATAGTTTTAAATTTTGTTTTTTACTGCCAGATAGGCAGACAGACTAAGACAGTTAACTTACTCCTATGTGCACATGCACATAAGTTGCCAAATTCCACACAATTTAATAAATTCAAAGCCAAAGAGCTGCGAAACAGCAGGTTCCTACTGTGATTCATAGTCAGATTCATGCTCTACAGTGTTCATAATATAAAATTCAAATGAAGTTAAGTCGTTCCTCGTTCAAAGTCTGACGTCTGTAGACAGGCAGAGTGAACCAACTGCTTAAGACCGCTTTTTTGCTTCACGCATGGGGTAAAATAAAGTAGAGCTCAGGTGGACATCATGGCTAGCTACTCACACAGCAAGGCATTAGCACCACATAGTGGTTGGTTGTGGCAGTGAGAATGCATTTAGTAGCAGTCAGCATCACGTAGTTAAGTCCATGAAAATGAATCAAAACACCCATCTGACAAGGTTTTGCATAAGCAGGTGTTAATGGGGTGAGGGTTTTCCAAAATAAGCCCTTGCAATTTGCAGAGTGTATACCAGACATCTTTTATCTTATTTTATATCCCTATTTGTGAACGTCTGTTTGATCGGTCATGCCTCACGGACAGCCTAAGGAAGTGACTTAGATGGGGGGTAACTTTTCAGGACAAAAAACATGGGCGCATCAGATTTACACTAGGGGCGTGGCAGCGGGGCGTGCCAAGGGGCGTGGCTTCCTCTGATTGACTATAAAAAGCCCACTACAAATAAACAGAATATCAAAACTAAATTGCGTGACTGACTATTTATTTTCCGGGCAACGCCGGGTAACTCTGCTAGTGAGCTATAGATATACGAGATAAACCCATGAAATTTAAAAGCTCAGCTTTCCGACTGTGTTCATTAAAAGTCATGTTAACTTGCCTGATCACTGCCGTTATTTACACATTGTGTAACTCACAAAAATATAATCCGTCAAGTTGGTGACTCCCACCTTCCCTCTTTAACCTTGCTCTCTGCCCCATTTCCTTTTCTCTCTCCTATAATTTCTAAGTTTTGTACGTGCCTTCCCCCTCTCCGCTCATACATGTCAAACACACATTTCGAGGTGAAACAGAAAAAAAATACATCAAGTAGAACTTGGTGCAAATGCGTCAATGGATGTGTCTCCACCCACATTAGATGTCAACACTGTTACGTTTTCTTTTTTGTATACAGAGCCAAGGCTCGGAGAAGAGTTAGAACCCTGAACGTATCAGGACACGGCAGATCAAAGGGAATAGTAGAAGGGATAGGTTGGAGGGGGTGGGGGGGGATAGGGTGACACCAACAGCAAGATTAAAGAACAAAATAGAGGGAGACTTGGACACACAATGGGTGTGGGGAGGAATGAGCGGTATGGGAGGGCCATGGCAAATAAGCAAATCTCAATTTGATCTCAATTAAAGTTCAAATTAAAAATTAAAGGTCAACTGAGAGAGAACACAAGAGAGAAAAGACAGATAAATAGAAGAGAGCCAACATCACCTGCTTCTAACTCAAGTTATGGTCTGCAAAAATATTTTCAAAGAGCACACGACATTTGACCTGTTGAATATAAAATTGAATCGGGTCACCTTTGTATTACGTACAGTCCATACTTGTAAAAGCTTTGTTGAAATCCCTTCAGTGGTTGATAAGTTATTGCGGCAGTAAAATGATTTTCAAGTAAAGGTCAAATGACATTTGACCCCAAAATGTAATCAGTTAATATTTGCATCATAATATATAGTTACACCAAGTTTGGTCAAAATAAATAAATAAATAAAAATAACCGGCTGCGGAAGCATAAAAATGAATAAACAAGTGAATAAACTAAGGGTCATCAGACCACCCTGTGGAGGAAGGAATCAACCTACAGACATGTTTCTGGCTGAGTGGGCATCATCAGTGCAGAGCGGATTGCCCACAGAAAACGAACTGACATGGTATCCCGTGAATGGAGTACACTATAATATACCTTTGCAGAAGAGAAATATGAATCATCCACACACATTGCATCCTTAATTGCTAATTTTACATACCATTTTCAAGGAAAATTTATTTCACAAAAACATAACACAACTAGAACAATGCGACTGTGTCACCAATATGCCTCCGCATAGTCCCACAACGGGTAGATGCCATCACTCTGCATATGTATGGGTGGGGGACCACATTTGTGAAGTTTCGTGTTGATCGGATAAGGTTCATTTTTCTATCAGAGATGACTGCCAAACCACGTGACCTACGACATGATCATTTTAAAACTATATGCAGCAATGATGTTGGATGACATTTGTAAAGTTTCCCATCGATAGGGTAAGCGGTTTCTGATATATAATTATTTAATATTTTCCTTCAATCCAATCCGATCCAATCTGCCACACCATTTGACTGTGACGTTTTCGTGATCAACTTTTAATCACCATACCTAGTCAATGACACATGTAAAGTTTTGAGTCGATCGCTTTGGAGGTTTGGGAGAAGATTTTTTTTTTTAAGAAATAGGTTAAATCCAATATGGCTGCATATGTCCTAAAAAAAATAAAAATGGCCATGTGGCCTATGATGTCATACATTTAATATTTCAATACAAATGGTTATTGATCGTGTGCATGCAATTTCAGATTTTTAGGACAAGGCTTTCGATTAAAACATTTATGGCTGGTATAGCACTTCACTGATGATCTTCCCCACAAAAAGTGCCAAGTTTCAAAGTTTTTCATTCAGGGGTCTCCGAGAAATATATTTTTAATCATTTGCATTAAATCCAAGATGGCTGCCATCACAATTATCATTAAAAATTCTACATGGGTGCCTTTCCTACCCTGAAAGTTTCCTCTCAATCGGACATGTGGTTGCAGAGAAAATTTAGGTTTACCTGGACGGACGGACAGACGGTCAAACCGAAAAGATAAGGCCTCCGGCCACTTTCGGGGACGGAGGCATACAAAATACACATTTTACTTTTAATTTATTTATACCCAATATTTTGCATACACAGTACACATAACAATTATTACACGTACGTTTCTCTGAACGCTTCTTAAGAAGGAATGACGGATGTCAGCACATTCCTGCTCATTGTTTTACTTGAGCTCTGCTATACTGCTTGTCACCTGCTTGTCACTGCTTGTCACTGCTTGTCACTGCTTGTCACCTGCTTGTCACGTTTCTCTGAACGCTTCTTAAGAAGGAATGACGGATGTCAGCACATTCCTGCTCATTGTTTTACTTGAGCTCTGCTATACTGCTTGTCACCTGCTTGTCACTGCTATACTGCTTGTCACCTGCTTGTCACTGCTTGTCACTGCTTGCACCTGCTTGTCACTGTCACTGTCACTGCTTGTCACTGCTTGGTCTCATGCTATAAACCACGGATTTTCAGGTGTTCCCATAAGAACAAGTCTGGTAACGTTAGATCTGGACTACATCGGGGCCATTATACCGCATCATTCTACCACAGCGTCTTATCAACCTCAAAGGCATGGTTTCATCTCGAGTTTTGAACAAATAGCGGCAAAATGTGGCAATGCCTCCATCCTGTTAAAACCACACTTTTCTCATTTGTGCGAAAAGCATACCTCTTGGAATGATAAATAAGGAACCAAAACCTCTAGTAACATACCGAAGTAGCTAGTGCGGGAAGCATTATTTTCAAAAAAGTAAGTGCCCAACAGAACATCACCATGAGTACCGCACCACACCATAATTCTAGGATCATATTGAACATGAGCTTTATCAGTCCAATTAGGATTCTCATCGCTCCAATAATTATGACGGTTGAAGCTCCTGGTCGAATGGAACGAGGGTTCCTCACTGTAGATGTCAGATAATAATATTGGTTCCACATCAAGTTGATACATTACGCACTCACAAAATTCCATACGTCAGTCGGCATGGTCTCCACGAAGAGCTTGACCAAACATACCCTTGGATGGATGGTATTTGTTTGTCTTTAAAATCCTTGCAACAGAAGAACGACTATCTCCTGTTCGAAGAACGGATAATTTTTCTAAACTCTTTTTGGGGCTTCTAGCAACAACTGCAAGAATTTTTCAGAATTAGTTCCATCTGTAGAGGAGTGAGGACGACCAGTACGAGGTTTATCAGAAACGCTTCCAGTCGCTTTCAATCATTGAAACACTTCACCGACGAATCAATGACTTGGCTTTGGTTTCTCAGGGTGTTTTCATGGAATAACTGATATGCTTCCCTCTGCCTTTTCCGGAAACACAAGTTCCGCATTTTTGTTCTTGGTATAATGAATAAGCCATGACGGTATTTTATTTACAGTACCTGCAATATTAAAAACCAACATAAAACAGGTTTATTTAACTTTAAAAGTAAAATATCTATTTACATCTTTCTTTTGGGTCCCGACTTGGGCGACTTGGGGGAAGGGGGACATGGCTCTCCCCACTTTTTGGAGAAAGGGGGACAGCAGATATATTGTCCCCTCTCCCCAATTCTTTGGTCTGTGTACACATAAAAGATTATGAAACAGTTTTCCTTGCAAATGATTTGATATACTGTATTTTATGAAAAGTTTGAATGAGCAATTAGTTACTTTCATGAGTGGAATATTAATAGATTCTATGCTTTTTGGGAACATTGTTTACATAAATGCTGGACAGCTGAATATAATTACTTGTAAACTGTGGGCATTGTCTTTCTGGATAGAAGCTGCAAAATGACAACTATCCAGCTGGATCATCAATAAAACCACAATTAGCTTTGCTTGGAGCAACAAGATTGTGGCATTCACGAGTCAAAACAGACAGATTTTGCCTTACAAACACATCTAAATGAAGCAAACTTCAAAAACCATAAATGCAAAAGATAAGGTTCCCTTGAATGGATAAGGTATGGATCATTTGTTCACGTCAAGTAGTCATTGCATGAATGGCTGACAGACTTCTTGGGCCGACTTAACGACAAGCGTTTAAGAGTTAGACACCGTAGAATCACTAATCATGCGATGATCACCCGTTCAAAGTTAATCAGCAATCACTGATGAATGATTATCTAATGAGATCAAAACCTAATCACAGGTGTTTAAATAACCAAAATTTTGACACATCGACGATGGCATCTTTAGGAGTGTGTTTAAGGCCTTGAAGCAAGCATTGCATGGCTTATAATTGGTAGTCTACATGGGCCGTTTGCTTGAATCATCTCAAGAGGCAGAGGAGGATGTGAATAGGGCAGTTCACCGACGTGCATTGAAGATCTTCGAGGATAGATGCAATACTCAGGAGAAGTATGACAATATCAAATTTGTGTGCCTTTCTCTTCAACTTCATCCTCCTCCAGATTTCTCGGAGGTCACTGGTAGAGGATTTTGGGCGCTTTGGGAAATGGGCTGCCATGTGAACCCATGTGAACACCCTTTTTGAAATATGTTTTCATGTGAGCTGATTTTTCTTATTTGCACCCGTGTCACTTCTCCTATCTTTCATTGTTCCTTGGTTAACCTTGATTAAATCCATTCATAGCTCGGATGAAAAATTGTTGTGCAAATGAAAAAAGTGAAAAAAATATTGTTACACACTTTCAAAGGAATCATTTTGTTGCTTACTGAATGTAGTGCAAGATGACCTGGATCAACCTACGATGAGAAACAATGCGCTGAATCCCCCCCAACAATTGGCCATGGCACTGTGATTCATTCTATGCATGTGCATCGTTTCATTTGAATGCTAATCAACCATTTAGACACACACACACAACTAATTGGCTGTTCAGCTGCCTTCATAAATTGCTATTTAGACAAGCGATTATATCTGTGCGCATACAACAATGTTTTTGTTTAAGGATTAGGAGGGTGTCAGCAAGACTCTCGCTGAGCTCCTCTCATAAATTTGGCCCTTTGTATTAAAGTTTGTGTATACAGTAAAACTCCCGTCATTCACATGACGATTGTTCTTGAAAACTGCCGCGAATCGAGAATCCGCGAATTTCGGTGAATTGTGCATCGTTTCAATGGGGGAAAAGGGATTAGGTTACGAGGGGGGTGTTGGGAAGAGGGGTGGGAAGAGATTGCAGTGAGCTATGTTGAAGTCCTTCCAAGCTATTGACGGATATAAAAAGAAGCCTTTCATACTTGTCTGGTCATGTGAAAAGCAAGTTTTACACAAAATACAGCACATGGAGCTCCTGGTTACAAAGGGAATCCGTTTCGAACAATCGTTCATAGAGTAAGTAAATCCATCGACCATTGACTCGGTGTTATAAATGGTGGTATCAGTGCACGATTGGGGGCTACTCACCCAGTGATTTAACAAGTTCAGTTGGTGGCCAACCATTACCTTGTTCCCCATACTCAGGTAACATATTGCCACCGGCATGGCCAGGAAGGAGGTACAAGGTTTTAAGTTTTAACCTCAGAAGCGTACAAGCGTTGCGATTTTCTTTGCACTCGTGGCTGCTATATTGTTGGGTTATGTTGTTTCTCTTTTTCAAGCAAGTTTCCAAGTTTCCAAGCAAAATAAATTTAACAACACCTGATTTCCTAGCCGTTTTCTGTATTAACAAGTTTTCCAAATAACCGAGCCAAATTTTTTTCTGCCCGTCACACGACAATTGCCAGGTGTTTACAAAGAATAATGTTTATGCACATCTCCTTGAAACTTCTATAATGCAGCATTGATTGTTTGCTTGTTTCTTTATTGAAATTTACCCGAAACAAGGGCGAATGCTATTCAAGGTTTTTGGATTGTATACAGTGCGTTGCTGTAATCATTATTTGGCACTCACATTGACTCCAATCAGCCGATGCCGATTACTGAAAAATTGCAGATTTCGGCCTGTGCCGATTACTGATACCGAAAGCATCCCAGCATTAGTGGGTAGTAGTGGCCATTGTTGAGGATCTATGAGTGGGTAGCAGGAGATTTATTCCTACAAAACCTGTGGGTAGCTGAAGCAGGGGGGCTGTGAAAGTAGGAACAGTACACATTAAAAAACCTGCGAGTAGCTGAGTTTTGTGAATGTCAGAGTTTTATGGTATATCTACTGTCATGGCACCCTTGCACTTTTTTCAAAAAATGCACCATTTCTTCCAGAAAATTGTTGAAATTAAAAATATTTTTGTATCAACACATGTATTTCTTTGGTTTGCAGAGGAACAAAACAAAAAAAGTTGAAAAAAATGACAATCTTAGCTTATTCCACATATAAATCTTAAATGGCCTGGACAATATTATTGGCACCTTTTAGAAATTGTTAGAAATAATTAGATTTGAAGCAGGTGATTCTCCTTTACTTTGGAATTGAACTCACCTGTGGTTGAATTAAACTTGAATACAACTTTGGAATTTAACTTGACAATCTCACCCTCTGCTTTCTCCACGCTTTGTCCCCCCTCACCCCAAAAGTATCTGCAGGATGTGCGTGGTCCACCAGCAATCCCTCCTAGTGAAACTACCCAAAGCCAGAACCATTGCTCACCTCCACTCATTTTTTTCCATCCTCTTTTCCATCCATCCTCCTCTTTTTCCCATCTGTGGAACTACTTTACATATTCTCTTCAATCTCATCCTTCCCTCCAGGGCTTCAAGACAGCTGTTCAACCACCACCTCAAGTCATCCACCATCCAAAATCATGATATTTTCTGCACCTGTTAAACTACCCCCACCATCGAAAACTTTTGCTTCTGTATCCATCTTGTCCACCGTTCTTGCGTTCTCCCTTACCCCTCATCGTTCATTACCTGCATCCCTTCTTTGTCCATCTCCATCTATTTTCTCCCTCCACCCTGTTGTTGGCGTTTCCCCCTTTCTCCTGCTGTTCCCTTTGTTATGTTATGTCATGATTTGTTTTGTGTCAAAAAAGCTCTTCCACGAGCCTAAACCATGTATGAACACCCACCTCACACCCCCCCTCTCACCCTCCATTAACAATGTCGCAACATTCGCGGATTTGACATTCACGGCGTTTTCCAGGAACATATCCCCCCGCGAATGTCTGGGTCCGACTGTACTCAGGAAATTTGGATTTGAGATTGAAAGATGAATATGAGGCAAGGGTACAGAAGATCAGCTTTCATTTCTTTGTATTTCTATGCATGTATGTTTTATCATTGCTAAACAATAGCACTCTTTATGTCCGGTCCACCCATTTTAAGTCAGCCTAAGATACACTACCGGTCAAAAGTTTTAGAACACCTCAATTTTTCCAGTTTTTATTGAAATTTACGCAGTTTAGTGTCTCAATGTACTCTGAAATTAAGCATAGAACAAATAAACAATTGGGAGATAAAAAAAAGAAATCATAGAATCATTTTGTTTAACAAAATGTAATTTAAATTTTTGACTCAGCAAAGTAGCCACCTTTTGCAGATATAACCGTCAAACACACTCGTGGCATTCTTTATACAATGGAAATCAAATATTGTTCGGGAAATTCTTCCCAACACTTGCAGAAGTTGCCACAAATGTGTTGCACTTGCAGGTTGCTTTGCTTTCACCCTTCTGTCCAGTTCATCCCAAACCAGCTCGATGGGGTTCAAGTCTGGAGACTGTGCTGGCCATTTCATGATTTGAAGCCCACCGTCTTGTTCTTTTCCTCGAAGGTAGTTTTGACATAGCCTGGAGGTGTGTTTAGGGTCATTGTCTTGCTGTGGGATGAACCCCTGACCAACTAGGCGTATACCAGAGGGTATTGCATGGCGCTGCATAATGCTGTGGTAGCCCTTTTGGTTCAGGGTGCCAGTCACTCTGTGCAAGTCGCCAACTCTGAATCCAGCAAAAGAGCCCCAGACCATCACGCTTCCTCCTCCATGTTTGACAGTTGGTGTCACACACTGAGGAACCATCCTTTCGCCTACTCGACGGCGTACAAAAAACCCTGCGTGATGAACCAAATATTTCAAATTTTGATTCATCGGTTCATAAGACCTTCCAGTCTTCAGTCGTCCTCTGGCGGTGATTCATGGCCCAGGCAAGCCTCTTTTTCTTATTTTGCCTTCTTAGCAAAGACTTTCTTACTGCCACTCGACCTGTCAAACCTGCAGCTCAAAGTCTTCTCTTCACAGTTGAAACTGAGACTTGCTTACTTCGACCAGTGTTAAGCTGTGCTTGAAGCTGTTGTCCTGTGAGCCGCTTATCACGCAAGCTGTTGACTCTCAGAAACTTGTCTTCTGATTCTGTTGTGGCTTTGGGTCTGCCAGACCTCTTCCTGTCAGAGTTTCCTCCACTTTCCAATATATTACTTCCTGCAGTGCAATATTGTCCAAATAATGCTTCAGAGGGTGTAATAACAGTCTGTTCCAATACTGCTTTTATACAGACAGGGGGTTTGTAATCAAGTAATCAGCAGAGGTTGGGACACCTGTAGGAATTGTTTGCATCAACTTTCAAGGCTTAATTTACTTACATTGCTGAAGAACAGCTGTAAGTTGTTAACCCATTACTTGTTCCCTGAAGAAGGCCTTTTTTTTTTTACAATAAAACTGTGCAATTTACATTATTTTCCAGTTTTTGCTGACGTAAACTTTTTTTTTTAACCTCGAGCAGTTTACTGCTTACCTTTGTACCATTACAGGTTATTCACTGGACATTAAACTGTGTAAATTTCAATAAAAACTGGAAAAATTGAGGTGTTCTAAAACTTTTGACCGGTAGTGTAGGTTCCTGGCGGCTCGTGATGCATGAAAAATGGCGCAAATGGTGAAGCCGCAAATGGACACCATGAATGTCGGGGCATCATTTCAATGGAAAAAGGGGGGATAGGTTTCTGGCAGTTCCTGATTCTTAGGGAAATATTTTTTAAAAATTTCGACCGCCAATGCACGTGATTAGTTTCATAAAAAAGGGTTACAAAAATGAATTAAATAACGACAACACCAGCTTGCTGTGTTTCTAATGTGTTTCGAATGTCTAATGTGTTTCTAGGTTGCCCCTGCCATACTTCTTGAAGCAGTCAAACCATCCCCTGCTTGCTCGGAATGGACTTGGGCCGCTCATATCCACATCACTCAGCACATCACTCATAGCCACACCCGCATCACTCATACCCAGACCTGCATCACCCTTGCCCAGACCTGCCACACTCTTGCCCAGACCTGCCACACTCTTGCCCAGACCTGCATCACTCTTGACCAGCCCCATATCATTAATGCGAGCCCCACCCGCACCAGCCCAATACCTGTACATACGTATCTATCGCCTTTTTGGTGAATGAGCGGTCCACTTCAACAAGTTGTCCTCTAGCCATATGTTTAGAGCCTTCTACATCCTTTCTATGTGGACGTCCCAGACCTGGGTGACAACGTTGGTGCTAGGTACAGTGCTCGAAGCAACACTTTTTTGGATCACCTTCTCGTTCTTCCGTATGTAACGAACGGTGGATTTGTTTACTCCATACAGTCTGCACACAGAGGCCGCACTCTCTCATTTCAAAAGCCCATCCAATAGCTCTACTTTGTTGCTCAGGCTCATCATCACTTTATTCTGCCTCTTGGCAGTTGTCGCATCTCGGGCACTCGTCTTGCGTTTGGAGCCATGTTTGATCAATGAGTTGAGCGAGAGGCAAAACACAGGTCAAGGCAATGGGAAGAGAAGAATGATCGAGACCCAAGACGCACTACAAATAAGTAGTCGTGCAGGAATTGTGGGTAGCTGCGGGAGGGGTGAGTAGTCTGCCCATTGTTTCTGGGGGATGTTGGCGGGTGATGATGTCTTACGCGACAGGTGGTAGATGCGGTGAAGGCTTTTATTGTGTAAGTCGAGGATGATGGCATCTTCAGCAGCTGGTGGTAGATGTGGTGAAGCATTTTAATTTTGTAACTTGCTTGGGATGATGTCTTATGCAGCAGCTGGGAGATATATATGGTGGAGTGTCTTTATGGCGCAAATTCTGGGATGACAGAATTTTTATCTAACGGGACCTCAGACCTTTGACTTCTTCACCCAATAATCTGATCCATTTACCGTTACATCATTATACATACTTGTACCAAGTTTGACGAAGTTCCCTTCAGCAATTCTTAAGTTATCGCAGTATCAAAAACCAGTTACAAACTCTGACCTTTGACCTCTTGATGCTGAAATCTAATCAATTCATCTTTGCATCATAATATATACTTATACCAAGTTTGGTCAAACTCCCATCACTTGTTCACAAGTTAGCTCGGTAACAGAATTTTCTTTACCTCTGGCCATTGGACCCCATAATCTAATCAGATCATGTTTGCATCATTATACATAATTATACCAAGTTTGACTTCAGCCATTCTTCAGTTATCTCGTTAACGAAAACCTATCATGGACGGACAGACAGACTGATGCACGGACAACCCAAAAATATAATTTGTCAGTGGAGGAATTAAAAAAAAAAAAACCAACACAGGTACCGCCTTTCCAGATGTACAACACAGGACAATGATACAATTGGATCACCAACAACAACAACAACTGGACAAAACTTGGGATTGGCAAATATGGCTACATTCAGATTCTGAGCGACACATTGTGCATTGAAAAAAAAAACACCAAAGAAAAATCAGAAGTTCAGGATAGTAGATGCCAAAAGATAAATTTGCCAAGAGGCCTATGAGACCACATATGTGGGCAGAGATAGCAGTGCACCGAAAATGATAGGTGCACAACGTCGACCCCATAGCATATTATAATATAGATCTTCAAATTAAAGTAAAGCAAGAACATGCAACTTTGAAGCCTCTGACGATGCACGAGTGGATGAGATGTGTAGTTGTGGAAATATTGAGAACATGACTGTTTACGTGGCTCACCTGAAAGATTTACACGAGAGAAATTGGACTGGTTTCCAACGGGAGAGCGCCTGGGAAAAAGAAAGTGCCATGTCAGCTGCTTTGCTCGTTTTGTATTTTGGATGAGTTTGTGCTTTCTGGAACTTTTATTAATCAACAAATATTTTGTAATCAACATCCTCAATTGCTCATTTTAAATTACAGTTTTCTGCAAGATTTATTTCTCTCCTCCCCCAAATTAAAGGGAAAAGTCTTGATTAACAGTGTTGTCTATGTATGTGCACAATCATGTACTTGGGGCAATACAAAAAAACACACAGGTGACGATTTAAACTGTCAAACTACAAATTATAGGAATGACGAAATTTAAAATTGGCTTATGTAAAGCAATGGAAAATGCTTCTTCTTCTTTGGCCATAATTATTCCCACATTCTTGTGGGGTTGGCCAGGGGAAGCTTGACCGAAGACTTTCACGAACCGGCTGGTAAGGCCTAACATTCGACTAACCCTAAGGTTTTGTCAGGAATTTGTAATTTGTTCATGGTGCCGGCGATAGCTCGCCTACTCTTCATGAAGGACACCGTCGGATAGTTAACGTCCACCAACTAATGCTGGTAGACGGAACTCTCAGTTTAACATCCACCCAGTGATAGCACACACGTTGATGAAATGTACAGCATGTGAAAGACCGGGATGACAGGTCATCGCTGGGCCGAGATTCAAACTCAGGGTAGACAGCTGAGAGGCAAGTGTGCGTATCTCGAGGCCATCCTGCCAGCCCCAATGGAAAATGCTTTTTGATTTTGGGAAATATCTTTGGAGGAAGCAAAGGCATTCAAAAATTATTAATTAATTATTATTCATTATTTATTAAAATTTACTTATTATTTAATAATTTTATTTATTTAATAACTTTATTTTATAAATTTATTTATTTATTTTATTTATTATTTATTAATTATTATAATTAATTATAATATTAATTTATTTATTTAAAATTATTAAAATAAATTTATTAAATTAAAATTTATTATATTAATATTTTAAAATATATATTTAGAAAATTAATTATTAAAATGTTATGCCATTGGTAGTATGTATTTTCAATTACGACCTTAATTTGGACAGGCTTTTACCAAATAAGATGAAGAAAAATAAACAATTGGCACCATTCTGAGAAAATGAGTTTACAATTCCCAATTTCAACTAATGATGGGATTTCAAAAAGGATGGCAGGATACTAACCAGAGGACGTGAGTTGGGTGCAAGACAAAGTTGTATTTGGGTGCAAGAACAAGGCAAGAATTTGTTTATTTTTAAACCCAAAAACGACATTTTAATTTCTCTCAAATCTCACAGAATGATGAATGATGAATGATCATAACTTAGCAAAATTTGGTGTACAAAATATGGAATTTGTGAGGATGTAGGCAGACCATTAAAACCTAGAATACAGTCTCTTGCCTTCCTACCTAGCTCACTTTTTACAAAACAATTCCACATCACTACATTAAACAATTATTTTATGTGAAAAAAAAATATATATATCGTAAATATAAACTTCATCGAGCATTGTAAACCTACAAATACATTTCCAGAAGGCAACGTAATAACATCACGACAATGGGTTTGTGCTTCCTTCTCATTCCCTCACACAGTTCTCCCAAATCAATCTCAATATTCTCCAAGCACATGTTTCCTTAAAACAGTTTCATCCCAAATCTTTCAGAGAGTAAAAGTAAAATTTCAGCGAGTAAAGGTGTTTGCATGAAAACGAAAAAAGTCAGCCAGCAGAGGTGTACAGTTATTAAAAAGGTTGGACTATGCCTCACTTGCTGCTAGCTGCCTGCACGTTAGCAAGCATTGTAAAGTTGCTGCGTACACTGCGAAGGCTCGCCAGCACCTGTGGGCAGAGGGATACAACTCAGTCGCCACATACGTAAGTGTTTAAATAATAAAAAATAAGCTATTCCAGATGGTTAGATTCCTGTGAGAACTGTAATAAAGAAAAATTTCATCGTAGGGAATTATATACGTGCAGATGTAAATTCAGCTATTTTAACAAGTAAGACATAATCTCACAATTGTCTAGAAGGTGAGAGGGTGTGGCAGCATTCCAGAAAGAAAAACAACGAGCAAACCGACGTGCTTCTCATATGTGTATGTTTCGAGAGTGGATAAGCATGGAGGTGTCACAAGAAATGCTTTGCAAGTGATTCTATACCATTCATGATTCACTCGGAATATCCTCTGTGGGTGGAGACAATATGCAGGCAAACATAGCCGTATTGACAGATCATTCATTGGATTGTAGGATTGAAAGTCTGAAATGTTGATGTCACCTTAAATAGAGATCGACCCTTGGTTGGTGAGCCAATATTATAATCATAGTCCCAAAAGTTGGTGGTCGTATGGTGGAGCAGTATGTCCAAAAAGCAGACAGCAAAATTTTCAGGACTCCTTTGTGAACCCAGTAAAACTTATAAGGGTTGATCAATCAACACTTGAAGGTTGGGCATGTTCAATATTGTATAATTTATAATTTATATATTGTATAATTTCCCTCCAAACCCCCTACCCTTACAAATCTCACACTCTCACTATGTCTCTCCGAAAAGACCGACTGGACAACCCTCCCATCTACTTTCTCAAAACTCCTCTCCAAGAAGTTCTGTCACTCAAGTTTTCCTGGGAAAACCACATTTCCAAGCTGGCCTCCAAAGCCAGTCGCTAACTGGGCATCCACAATCATGCGAATTCCTTTCTGGGCACATCTGAGCTCCTCACAACATACAAAGCTTTCATCCGCAGCTTGATGGAATACTGCTCTCCCCTCTGGGCCGGTGCTCCTGCCTCACACCTAGCTCGGCTTCACGCTGTAGAAACCAAAGCTTTTAGAACCATTGGAATCTCCTGAGACGAAGCTGATTCTGAGGGCCTTTCACTCGCTCACCACAGGCAGGTTTAGTGGTCTTTCTGTTTCCTACCGACTCCTCTCTGGCCTTGCACTCCCTGCTCTGTATGTGCTCTGTCCCCCAAATATTCCTTCAGGACGTACAAGATCTGCCAGTAACCCTCTTCATGTGAAACTGCCAAAATCAAGACTCTCTGCTCACCTTCACTCTTTCATTCCTCTTTTCTCCCACCTCTGGAACAAACTCCCACAGTCTCTTCAATCCCACTCCTCCCTCTAGGTCTTTAAAATAGCTGTTCACCACCATCTCTTGTCTTCCCCCATCCAAAACCTTGATCTTTTCTACCCCCAATTAAAACACCCCAAATCCACCTCTTTCAATCCCCAACTTCTTTCCTGAAATTCCTAGTCATCTCCATTTGTTAAATAGTTTCTATTTTGTATGCAAAGTGTGTGTACCTCTTCCCTCCACCCCTCCTCCCTGCCCCACCTTACCCCCAGCCCTCTCACTTCCACAGATCTCCCGATGTCCATCTTCTCTACCATTGTTGTGCTTGTGTGCTTCCCTTTCTCTCCCCCTAGTCTCCCGCTCTCTTTATTGTATGTTTTATGTGTCCGTTTATGTTTTTGTGTTTAATGTATTAGCTCTTACACGAGCCTCGACTTTGTATACAAAAGCCCTCTTACCACAAGAAGTAAAACAATTTGTTTGGTGAAAGTATGATGTCCAACATCTCAAAGCATTCGAAACAGATGTTACATCTAATAATAGTCAGGTAAACATAAAAACAAGCCGATAGCACCTGATTCAATCCATCAGATATCAATGTTATTAGTCCCCTACCGGTGTACACCGGAGGGGACTATAGGTTTGCACTCCGTCCCTCCGTCTGTCAGTCAGTCAGTCAGTCAGTCAGTCCGTCCGTCAGTCAGTCTGTCAGTCAGTCCGTCTGTCTGTCCGTTTGTCCATCAGTCCATCTGTCCGTCCGTCTGTCTGTCTGTCTGTCAGTCCGTCTGTCTGTCAGTCAGTCCGTCACGCAAACAACAGTTTTCCGGACTTTTTTTCTAAACTCTTGATGCTAATGATTTCAAACTTGGTACATGGTTTCCTCATGATAAGTTACAGATCAAGTTCGAACTTCATGACGTTTCGATCATCTTTGACAAAGTTATGGCACTTTGAACTTTGGTAATTTCCCCAACAGTTTTCCGGACGACAGACTGCCGGTAGGGGACAGGTATTGCAGCGCAATACTCAGAATGCTTGTTAGCATTAATATGTAACGTGAACTGTTTGGTGCAGTGGTCGCAGATGTGTCCTTTCTCATATGCAGTGACTAAATTGAACAAAACACAGCAATCAAGATGAGGCTTCATTAATTCCAAGACAACATCAACGCCACCATCTTACATGTAGAAATTAGCTAGGTCCTTCAAATACAACGTAAAAAAAACGATTTGCTTTTTACCACTACTGCCTGACACTGGACTGACTGCTGCTTGAGCTCGATATCTACAACTATCCCAAGATCTTTCTCCTGTGTGAGAAATTCCAAAACAGCCCCTTTCATTCTGAAGAGCTGATTTCTAATGTTCTTACCCATCTTACCTTACATTTCCTAACATGGAAATGCATTTGCATTTCCCTCACCTCCTTCCTCCCTTCCCGTCCTGTTTATTTTGCAGTTGTAGAGACGTCTGAAGGATGATCAAAGGAAATTGGACGCACCTGAGGTCAATTTGGAGTGTCATAGCAAAGGAGTTTAATACCAATTGACTCAAGACTCTTCAGCTTGTCATTTTGAATTGTTTTGTAAAATTTTGTTTAAAAAAATTCCACTTTGACATTATGGGGTATAATGTGTAGATCAGTGACAAAAAAATCTCGATTTAATCCATTTTAAATTCAGGCTGTAACACAACAAAATGTAAAAAAAGTCAAGGGGTGTGAATACTTTCTGAGGGCACTGTGTGTGTATATATATATATATGTATACACACACCAATAATAACGTCCATCGACCTCATGTGTGAAGTTCCGTCATGTTAGTTTGAGCTGTCAATAACATTGCATGACATTTTGTGTTCTCTGTGGCTTGATATAATTTTGAATTGAATTTCGATAATTTCCCACTTGAATTTCTCTTTTGAAGACTTCTGTTTCAAGGTAAATCTTCGGGGTTGTCGTTTTTATGTGCTTTATGCGTGTGTGTATCTACATATTACCACAACGGAACTTCAAACTGGCTGCGTGCCTCGGTCACAACGGTCTTCGAACAGGCTGCGGTGCCTCGGTCACAACGGTCTTCGAACAGGCTGCGGTGCCTCGGTCACAACGGTCTCCCAAGAGGTGCTCATACGGGAGATTGTGTGGGCGTGTGTGTTCATTAGAGTATAACAATATCATTCTCTCTCTCCCTCCTCCTTCCTCCACTCACGTTCCTCACTCTTCCCCTTCACCTCACCCCCTTCACCCCCCCACCCGCCTCACCCCCCCCCCCCCCCCACACCGACATCTCTCCATATCTCTCTCTCTCTCTCTCTCTC
>NC_136261.1:326325290-326340290 GCF_964187855.1 Myxine glutinosa
TTTCGGCAATTATTTAAAAAACGGTTTACGGGAGACAACAGTACCGAACTGTATCAGTTTTCAGGAACAATTATTTACTTGTATTCACTTGAGTCTTTCCACGATCACTACACAACTTTGAATTATTTATTTATTTATTCATATGTAATTTACCATCTACCAACATACCACCTTTAATTATTCATAAGAATAAAGATCCCATCCTTGAAGACCGGGTAATTTCAGAACTTCAATGTCTATGGTCTTCATCTTACTATAATTCAACAAATGTCCGTCTGTCCGTCTGTTCCCAGGTACCGCAAAAACGGCTGAACCAATCGCAATGAAATTTTGGGTGGGTAAATAAATATAATATTTACCGATATGAACAGTGATGTGGCTTTTATTGAAATTCGACAAATACTGTTTAGATTTTGATGATTTGCATGTGATATGATTTAACGGATGTTTATATAAATAGTTTAAAATTTGAAAAAGCCTTCAATTCTGATATTTTGCCTTTTCATTTGGGCCTCCCAATTGAAACCCCGCCCATAGGGCCGGTACCGTTGCTAGTGCAAATAATTGGTGTATTTTATGATGATTTGTATCTTGGAGACGGCATGAAGCTGGAAGTTGTGAAAACATTTTGCTACCTAGGAGACATGTTGAATGGAGAAGGTGGTTCAGACACAGCAACAGTTGCTCGAGTGAGATGTGCATGGAAGAAGTTTCGGGAATTGAGGGGCGTGCTGATGAGGAAGGGAGTATCGTTGAAGCTGAAGGAAAAGGTGTATGCTGCATGTGTGAGAGGTGTTATGATTTATGGGAGCGAGACATGGGTAATGAACGTAGAGCAGCAACGAAGGCTGGAAAGGGTGGAAATGCGAATGGTTCGGTGGATGTGTGGAGTATCGTTGAGAGAGAGAGGAAGACAAATGATGAATTGTGAAAGATGATGGGAATAGAGCCTGTGATTGATGCTGTGAAGAGGAACAGGTTGAGATGGTTTGGTCATGTGTTGAGGAAGGAGGAAAGTGACTGGTTGAGAAGAGTGATGGAAATGAATGTAGAAGGAAGTAGAAGACGGGGAAGACCGAGAAAGACTTGGCTAAAGATGGTGGAAGAAGAAAATGCGGGCAAGGGGGTTAACAAGGAGAGATGCAGAAAATAGGCCAAAATGGAGAAGATTGTCATGGGGACCGCAAGGCTAACCCCCGCTCTAGTAGGGAAAATGGACTTTAAAATGCATGTTGTTGTTGTTGTGTTTATGATTATTTGTAATACCAATTCCTACCAGATGGCACTATATGATACACATTTACATAAAGACAATTTGCATCCTCTCCCCACCCCAAACCCAGGGGGCTATGCTTTTTTAAGCACTCAAAACCAACACGCTTAGAAGTATAACCCCCAATTTTCAACTCATTCCATCCAGCGGTTCAAGGATGCATATACGTCAAACAAACAAACACACACTTCTCAAATTATTTATAGTATACCTTTTATCATCCTTGTACCATAATTCCACATTGAATTACTTATTTATGGTATACTGGAAACATAAATAAACTAAACTTATCAAACATTATAATGTATGCATGTTCAGGTAAAAAGTAGAAAATCTGATAGTTGGCAGAATTCTGGGGTGTGCTGTATATAATTTATAAAACTGGAACGAAGATGATGGTGTGATCGCAAATTCTACTCTTCCCACCTAAAGCAAAGTTGAAAGATGGCAAAAAGTTCCACCAGAAATGACCCAATATCAAATTTTGAGTTTAAAAAAAAATCCCCGTTTTGACTGATTGTGACATTAAGTCCCGACCCCCATGGGCATGAACAAGGGGTCAAATCAAAAAAATCGTTACACATGTCATGCATCCCTCAGTTGATTCCATGGCCAAAGTTTCATCGAAATTGTGTATAAAAAACATTTTTGGAATTGCATATTTTTGGTATTTGACGTTTTTGCTCCACCTAGTGGGCAGTACAGGGCCAAATATGATACTGCTCTTACATGTTCTTGACACGCGGTGATCATGACTACCAGGTTTGCTGAATTTCTGCCCAATGGTTTATGAGGAGAGAGCTTGACGGATGGACAGAGCAGATTACAATATTGCCCCTTTTTTTTCACAAAGCGTCGGAATAAATAAATGTGTGTGTGTGTGTGTGTGTGTGTGTGTGTGTGTGTGTGTGTGTGTGTGTGTGTGTATGTATGTATGTGTGTGTGTGTGCGACTGTGCGTCCCTCCTAAAGCACTCAAATCCTTCCTAAAGCACTACTCAAAGCCTTTAAAACCTATCCTTATGAAGTGGGACACACACACACACACACACACACACACACACACACACACACACACACACACACACACACACACACACACACACCTTAAAGGGGAACCCAAATGCTCAGACTACCTCAACACTAATCTATCCCTTGATACCCTACAAAATAGACATGATGTGTCTTTTTCTGATTTACGATTTATAAAGTGGGTAATTTTGCAATTAATGGTCGAAATCTTCTTCACGATTAGCCATGACATCGTACCATGAAGACGAGCGCCACTTCCATATTGTGTATGTGTATCATCGCAATACGATTCAACTCAAACAGTGAATAATTTCCGAATTTCTATAAACATGCTGGATGAATGGTGGTCAATACAAATCGAGATGGTTTCATGCTACACCAATGGCCGAAAGATCCGAGGGTTGCCAGAAATTGGACGAGGTTTGTCTGACATACCCGAGTGTGGATCGGGCCTACAAAATATTCGTTTTTGTGCTCGGAATATTTTAGAGAGCACTATTATGAAACAACAGATATTGCTAGATATTGTAGTTATCCACTAGGATTGAGAAAGGATGCCATCCCCAAAGAAACAACCATCTCACGAATCTGTAAGACGATGTCTGTCAATCTACCAACATATGGACACGGGCGATTTTAGTGGTGAATCGAACACCTGTGTTGGTCTGCCTTGGACCAATCTCATCTTGCTACATGTGCTGGCTAACATCGCCGCCACCATGCTCACCACATCTGAAGAGCTCAAAAACCCTAGTTAACAATACCCATGACAACCCACACAGTCCTCCACCATCCCCCTCACAATCCCCCATCAACCATCACAACCACAACCATCGCCCACCCAATACCCACCACCACCACACACAAGCATTCCGGACAAACTTAATCTTGAAATTGATTTTCATTTTGAAGGAGAGGAGATGTAATGCAATGCTGTTCCTGTTCCGTGATTTGTGAAATAAAATATATGCTCTCGCGTCTCGAGCGGGATCGCTTGAGATCGCCCAAGAGAACACCACAGTGAAGGCGTGACGAATAAGGCAGTTATCTTACACCACCCCACACCCTCCCCCCCCCCCCCATCACCTCCACAATACCCACCACCTACCCACACCCTTCCCCCCTACCCTCGCCCCCCCTCCAATCCCCCATCAACCGTATGACTGGGTGGTGTCGGTGTGGAGTTCGTTCCGCATTTCTTCTCAAATTAAATACAACTGATTTTATTTTAATTCAATACAAAATCCTTGATAAACCAGTCAATTGAAAGGAAAAACAAACCTACCAATCTAAAGTGAACATTCTACAAACCTACCAATCTATAGTGAATATATGACCGGTGTTTTCATCTGCGATACCAACACCGCCATCTTTCCGAACACCATCTTCATCTGATTTGCTCGCTCAAAGTTCGAAACGATTCGGATCTACAATATCCGCAAAAGCATTTCCATCACTAATTTTGTCTTCAATAGTTTCTTCTAAATTCCACTGATCAGTTTCAGCATACTCAAAACCTTCAGAGTTGCTAATGACGGAGGAATCAGTATCGGAATCCAATCTCGGAATGCACTGCTTCCCTATGCAAACTGCCATTTGGATCAAGGTGAGAGCATGGTGTGACGGCACTGGCGAAATCGAAAATCGACACTCTCGGACTATTTTTCGACATTTTCTGATTGGCAAAAAAATTTTTAAACTACACTTAAAATTAGGCAGTGATTAATGATTTTCAATGGTTTTCAGAAAAAAAATAATTGTGTTTGGGTTCCCCTTTAATTGGTATGCGGTATAAAAACCACCTTTAGAGGCCATTTTTCCCCGCAAAGCGGGGGTTGGCCTTTTTCGGGAACCATGGTTGTTGTTGTTTTTTGGTCACCTTTTTTGAAGCAATGTTTTACGGCCGGATGCCCTTCCTGACGCCAGCCCTTTTTGCCGCCTTTAACGACAAACAGGGAATTACCAGTGAACTGGTACTCAATTAGCTGACCTCGGAAGGATGACAGGCTGAGTCAACCCCCCTGGCGTTAATTCAGCGATCGACCGGGATTCGAACCCAGGATCCTAGGATCCTAAGCCGGCACCCTAGCCGCTAGCCCAACACCAGGGTGACCATGCGGTATGGTAACCATAAACCCCTGTGCTACACCAGCACTTTCTGCAAGGGTCCTTATCAACAAGGGGTGCCTGCCACACATCCACTCTATTTAGGTACCCATTAAACAGTCAATGAGATCGCCAAATTGTTACTGGGAAGAATGATATCAAAATTAAACACACATTTAGGCTCATTTGCATTCTGTAAAAAAAGAAACACCCACTGCATTAAGCAGTGTCAGATGCTACACCATCAGTCAACCTGCATAGGCCGTAAAAGCCTTCTATTAGTAACTGAGCAGGAGCATATTCATACAGTGCATGGATACATACATACATACATACATACATCTATATAATAATAGCGTAAGGACTCGACTTTGTTATCCCTTTTACGCCGCGCCCAGTGACCCGATGCCCACGGCACTAATGGATTTACGATCTACGAACCGCGCTCTTTGTTTATCACGTACAGCCATACTCGAAAAATCTGAATTAGCCGACGCTGGGGCCCAAAAGCATCCGATTAACTGCCGATACGACGCCATCTTACGACGCCATCGTATTGGCGTCTGCTGGGCGAAGGCGAAGCAAGCCGTCCGCTGATTGGACAGGCGAAGGCGAAAGCAAGCCGTCCACTAAGTGGACAATCCAGAGCATGCATTTGTGCCGGTGTCGGCGATCGTTGTTCATATACGCACTCTTCATTCTCATCTTTCTTCCTAACTCTTACTCGGACAAGCAAATCCCCTATGCCATCCATAATAGTACACTCTATCCATACACCACATCCTCCCTTCCGTGGATGTTTCACGGGTTTCGGCTAGTATATATATATTTCTGTTGAACATGAGGCCTCGCCAGCCTGTTTGTAAAAGACTTGGGCTGAAAACTCCCCACGTCTGACCGAACAAGAATCATTGAATAACGAGTAATAGACACACACACACATAAGCACACACACATGCATTGCCCAGCTTGAGAAATTTCCGTTCACGCGCCTAAACAACGATGCCATCCTGTCGGATAACTGGGAGGTCAGACGAAGGCAGAAGATTTGAACCTTCCAGCTTCAAACAGTTAAGTACCTGTGCCATACATATACATGTTGCTTTCGCAAAATTTACATGTACTGTGGCTACGCCATTTTGTGTTGTGGTGTGCTTGGTAGCTTGGTGTTCGCTCAGTAGTTAAGGTGGCTGGCTTAAGATCTTAAGGTCCTGAGTTGTCAATCCGTTGAATTAACACCAGGTGGGTCTACTCAGCCTGTCATTTTTCCGACGTCATATTAAATGAGTACCAGCTTACTGGGAAGAATGAGGCTACGTTGGAGTGGCGACTAATCCATGATTGTGCCCCCTAGCCAAGGAAAAACTGCCTCAGCAGCCCGATGTCTGAAGACGCCAAATGAGTGGATTTATTCTTTTTCTTCTTCTGTGAATGAATATGAATGAATGATCGTTTTAAGGCCATTTTTCCCCACTAGAGCGGGGGTTAGCCTTGCGGTCCCCATGATAATCATGGTTCCCTGTTTGAGGCAATGTTTTTATGGCCAGATGCCCTTCCTGACACCAACCCTTAGTCGCCTCTTACGATGCGCAGGGATACGGTGTACCTATTCTAAATCTGGGTACACACCGGGATCATTCATCCCAGCAAGCTGGTACTCAATTTGCCGACCTCGGGAGGATGACAGGCTGAGTCAACCCCCCTGGCGTTAATTCAGCGATCGACCGGGATTCGAACCCAGGATCCTAGGATCCCAAGCCGGCACCCGAACCGCTAAGCCAACACCAGGCTTCTTCTGTGCACGTGGTTAAACAATAATGCAAATGCATTTTAACTTATAAAGCTAAAAAAAAACTACCAAACATCTCTGTGTCTTGCTGCTTGGTACAATAATTGTCAGGACACAATTAGTCCAATAATCAGGCACTGATAGACAACCTAGGCAAATAAACGATCACGTCTACCTGTGTGAAACGACCCTGCTCCTACTCTTATAAGAACATCTCATGTTAAAGTAGCCCGAGCCCAATACACTTTCCATTGTTAGTTCTCGCTATTACATTCTGAGCTATGCCTGCTGAATGTTGTCATTCAATAACGCCATGGCTTAAAACCCCTGGGGGAGAAAGAGGAGAGTGTTGCTCATCAGTGAAGGTGTGTTTCATGACGAGGTAAACGCGCAAGTTACATTCTCAGATGGCAGTGCAAAATGAAAGGGTTTCAATGTTGAGTCTGTTTTACTTTTCCATCAACAACAACAACAACAACAGAAGCAGTAGTTTAAGGCTATTTCCCCCTTTTTCAGGGGGTTCAGTCAATGATGGAATTCCTCCAAACTGATATATCCATTACGTCAGTTTCGTGCAAAAACCCAACCAAACATTCCACATCTCTTGACATTTCCCTTTTACGTTTCCTTCGCCTCAAAAAAATTACATTGCTTTATACTGATATAAAGGCTGTGTTACCAGGTTATGAAAATATATACTTTTGGGCAGGAAATTTTCATTAAAATAACAACTAGAACGGAACTCGGTTGAGCGCATACCTCCGCCAGGCTGAACAGTTTACGTTTTGTATCCCACCGATAGACCGGATCTGGATCCGGACCTGAACCAAATTCTAATCGCTTGATCTTGTCACCTAACCAACGCATCCACCAGGTTTTGTCATAATCCATCCACAACTTTTTGAAATATGATCCTATATAGCACATATATCATTTTGGCCCCATTTCTCAATGGTGAAGAATCACTTATACAAATTAAATAATTCTCATATCCGAATCAATATTCAGATCTTCACCAAAAATGAATGAATTAGTCCTTGTGACATCTCAACTTTTTGAGACATTGTGCAATCCCTCGTTTTTAGCCGTATCTCTCAAAGGTGAAGAATCACAAAAAAATTGTAGTATCCAATGTGGATCTTCACCAAAATCTCATCATTTCGTCATTGTCACACACCCAGCCTGTCCATCAAATTTCTTTTGAATCCATCCACAACTTCTTGAGATATCCTGTTCACAGACAGACAGATAAACAAAAAGAATGACAGACAGGGGTGAAAACATAACCTCCATCCACCTTTGGTTGCGGAGGTAAATAGTGAAGTGAAGGAGTGAAGGAGAGGTGTGAAGTCAGTGGTGCACAATTGCAAACCACCATGCTTTCCACCTACAGCAAAGTTGAAAGATGGCAAAAAGTTCCACAAGGAATGACTCGATATCAAATTTTGAGTTAAAATATTTTTTCCTGTTTGACACTGTGATCCGAAGGCTTTATCTTTCAATTAATTAATGATTATTAAAGAGAAGAATTAGGGCTGTGAGCTCATCCAAAGGGCGATTGTCATAATGCCCATGCAGACACTGATAGCCTAGGCATGAACCCTGGGTAAAATAAAAATCGTTACATATGTCATGCGCCCCCAATGTTGATTGCATATACAGTTTCCTTATAAAATGTTGAAAAAAAACCTACCCATAATTGCATTTTCTTGATATTTGACATTTCAACCCCCACGCCAGAAAAGAGGGCCAAAAATGATACTGCTCTTTCAACTGTGTGGTGATCATAGCCATGTGGTGATCATATCTACCAGGTATAGTGAATTTCTGCTCAACCATTGAGTATATAACATGATGGGCAGACAGACAGACGGACGAATGAAAAATCACTCATAGAGCAACACTTGGCAAAACAGAACAAAGTAGAATGGCACTCAGTAGAGCATGCCTGCTTTTGACCTCAAAAATAATTAGTGGTTGAATTCAGTGACCTGACATGCAGGATCGGATGAAAATTGACAATTTTAGAATTTTTAGCTATGTTGACCTTTTGGCCAATGTTGACCTCAAAAATAGTTGGTGGTTGGTTTCAGTAAGCTCATATGCAAATCCTATTCAGATTTCAAGTCAATCGGATGAAAATTGAGGATTTAAGAAACTAGTACACCCGCTCACTAAGGGAGAGGGATAAAAAGGGTCATTCCTCTTTGGGGTATGTAAATTACAGTCGATCTATGGTCGGATCTCAAGAACATTGGGTGTGAGTTCATTTACCAAGTTTCTTGTGGAGAGATCGCCAAGTGGTTTAAGCATCCGAGCAAGCACTCCATTCAAAACCATTGATAAGGAACGGTGGGCTTGGCAAGCGGTAGCTAGCTGCTTGGTAAAGGAGCACAACCCGAGCTTCTCCCTTTCAGTATCGTATCAAACAGCAGGAGTGAGTTTCAAAATTTCGCTACGAAAAATGCCACGGTCGCGGCAGAAAGGGCCATGTTATTCACCCAACATTTGTGGGTTATATAGAGTGCAGTAGAACTTCGCTCAGTTCTGTAAGTAAACCTTACTTCATGGATGTTGGGATTCCTCCAAATTTCTTCATTTAGTGTTATAAAGAGCATTAGTGACTGTTTAAAAAGCATCCGTGTTTGTGGTTTATAATATTTTTTTTTTCTTTTTTTTCTTCTTGTATACAGGATCAAGGCTCGTGAAAGAGCTGAAAGAGCTACGTCCTGTAGAAGCCGTTGCTCCCACGGAAACGCCACTATAACTACTAGTGAGATACCCGTGCTATGCACGGGTGGGAGGCCAGAGGCAAACAGGCAATGCAGATATGGCGAATGCTAAAGTATGAAACCAATAAATTCCACATTCCTGTAGCACCTTCAGTCGCACGTCAGACATGGACAGCAAGTTTGTGAAGGACTTCCATGAAAAACGTACCCGTTCGCAAACAAACGGGTACGTTCACATATAGAAACATCGATCGTGGGTCCGTGGCGAATCTGCATATGGCGATCCGCGAAGTTGACGTTCAGAAAGTAGAAACCATCATGGCATGTTGTCATTTACTTGAACTCGATATCTCTTTTTTCATTCCAAACAACATAACTCCAATCACAAATTAATCACAAAATAAACTTTTAACAACATTGTTAATGTTTCCTTCATTGTAAAAACTACCAAGTCAACAGTTAAAAGGATTTTGAGCCGATAGGTGTTACGGCCTTGGCAAGATTGATGGAGACAGCGATCTGTTAGCGTATACACCGCCCAAATAGTTATGTGGAATTCTCTCATGTGGAGATTAAACTCCCATCGTTTGAACTTTGGCCGAGGTCATTATTTACTTTTAATGATGTTTATATAAGAATCAGAAAGAAGATAATTGGTTTTGCGTCGTCCTTTCCGCATATCTCGTGAGATTGTGAGTTGGAGAGACGACCTTGATGGCGGGGAGGGGGTTGGCATTCTCTCAAGCAGGGATTCCACCCATGTCCTTATAAAAGGTCTTTGTCCGAGGTCACCAAGTCCGATAGGTGCAGCCAATCGGTGCAGCTGTGCTGTAGGTGCAGCCATTTGTGCGGCACCCGGGAAAATAACGTTATACGGGAGTCCAAAGCTGAAAATGCCGGAGGCCAAAGCTGAAATTGGAAAAACAATATAGTATATCCTATTTTACTCCAGGAGATCCCAGGATTACCCACACAAAATATTGTTGCGATCGGTTCAGCCGTTTTTGTGGTACCTTCGAACGGACGGACAGACAGACAGACATTTGGTGAATTCTAGTAAGATAAGCTATTTATACAGGTTACCACTGCAGGAAAAACGCTGTGGGGAAGTGGGACATTATTAGTATTAATATTGTTTTGTAATAACATTAACAATACGCGATTATCATAAATTTTGTTATTGAAAGCGTCTTTGGAAAAACGCCACGATAAATCTTCTTCTTTGGACAAACACCACGATAAAGCCAATTTAACATTGATATACACCTCAACACGCAACGCCATTCACGGCAATGGTGGGGAAAACCCGCTCGGGGGAGAAACCCTCTCGCGGAGGCGGGCAAATGAATGCGCTACAACCTTCATTATGTAACCCTTCATCATCCTGTCAAGTTTGGTTGAGATTGGATAAGTAACGACGGAATGTATTGGCGTCAAAAATTCATCAGACAGACACGAAATGGCGTATATAATTTGAAAAAAGCGGTTGACCTGAAACCTATGTTGACCTTTTGGCCAATGTTGATCTCAAAAATAGTTGGTGGTTGAATTCAGTTTGCCAAGATGAAAATCCTATTCAAATTTCAGGTCAATCGGATGAAAATTGAGGATTTTAGAAATTTGAAATGGTTGTTGACCTTTGGCCTATGTTGACCTTTTGGCCAATGCTGATCTCAAAAATAGTTGGTGGTTGAATTCAGTTAGCCGATATGAAAATCTTATTCAAAAAATCCGGCCGTGCAACCTTTTTCGATTCAATTTTGAGCAATTTAAAAAGTGATTTTCTGCTCTGCCCTGAGACATTTTGACCGAATTATCCATCAGTCTTGTTTTCATAATAAAGGTTTGTTGAAAAATTGATAACAAAATCTCAAATGGTAAAAAAGGTTATGGCCTGGAGAGACAGACGGACAGACAAGCAATTGCAAAACTCCGCCGCCATGCGGGTGGACCGCAAATAATCATATCATATAGTTTCAGTTCAGGGTGTCAAACAAACATGGAGGATAGGATGGGGGAAGAGGGGAGCGGTGTGGACCCCCCCCCCCCATAAATGCTACAGAAACTCTGCAAGGATGCAAGTCCTTTTCGACGTTGCTGGCAACCAATGTCACGCATGTTTCCCAGCGGTGGGCGAGTTTAATGATGCCATCGAAAGGGAAGCAACATTTATGGCTCTGAAACTTTTTTTTTAAAGGGGAAAAAACTTTTTGTAAAGCTAAAAAACCGTTTTGATCCTCCTCATTTGCCAATGGATCATCGAGTACTCCGACGGATGCAAGACAGCTCCGCAGAGAAGGCTCAGCGTTCCCAAGGCCTCACACACGGATTTGGATAACAGTCAAATCAACATTCGATACAGTGTGATCAAATGAATTGCCAGCTATAATACTGCGAGTCTTTGAAATACAAATACACACTCGGGTCATTATTTGTTCCAGAGATGCAAACTCAGTCCAGCAGAGCATATGGTGTCCAGTGGTTGGAGACCAAAACAGGTAGATCGTCACCAATCAAAGATAGCTGGGGCTGTTCACAGACACCTATCCTGATGAGATTGTCAATATCAAAATAAAAGCAAAACGAGCAGCAAAAGCGATCTCATTGCCAACAACTGACAGGGTACAACTATCGGGGACGCCTCTTCACGGTGGTTGTACCCCCCCCCCCCCCCCCCAACGCGTCAGGGGCCAAATCTTCCCCATTCTTCCCTGCTGCCCGGATTTGTCAGGGCAGCGTGGTCACGGTCAGAGTGCCGATCGGTCCCCATGGACCGGCCCTTTCCCTCTTGTCTCTCTCTCTTTTTCTCTCCCTCTCTAACTCTGTCGTGGCCCTAACTTCATGAAAGCGGGAGGGAAGGTACACCATCCTGGATGTGTGGGATCTCTGGGTCGCTCCTGCGAGATCGATCGGCCGTCTCAGTGCTGAGGGCTTCTCCCGAGAACTGTCCGGGACTATAGAACAACAACAACTGACAAGGTGGACTTGACTGCCTTTCCATGGTTCTAAGAACCTTCCATACACATCATACACATCATCATCATATAGATCATATTATCTCTGCCAATAAATGTACTCCACACATTGAATGCTTACACCATGAAGTCCTGATGAACAGGCCAATCAGGCCACACTGGCATAAGGCCGGAAATCAGAACCTTTCCCACGCTAAAGGCTGCTTTAAAAAGTAATAAAAAAACAAATCCCAAAATAACAAACCCATACAAGGAAAAATGCTGTGCTCAGTCTCAGGTCATCATACACCACACCAAACACAATGGAGGGGGGAGGAGAGGGGTGAAGCAATTGGGGGAAATGAGAGGGGAGAAGCAATTGGGGGAGACGAGAAAGAAAGCCAAAATGAGAAAAGAAAGGGGAAGCAATTAGTGTGGAGGAGAAGGGGAAGGAAAAACAATTGGAATAGATGAGAGGAGGAGAGAAGCAATTAGGGGAGAGGGAAAACATTTGGGGGGAAAGGGAGAGAATGAAACAAAATATGTGAATATAACAGGTGCCGGGAAGCCATTGGAGGAGATGAGAGGGGATGCGAAGTAATTGGGGAGAGAGCAGGAAGGGAGAAGTAATTGAGAGCAGGGGGGATGAGCAGAGCAAATGGGGGAGAATTATTGTGGCAGATTATAGGGGGCTCAATTGAAGAAGAAGAAGAGGAGGAGATAAGTTAGAGGAAGGGAATAAGGGAGAATAAATTATGAAAGCTTTTGGAAGAAAGGAGGCAGAGCAATTTGAAGAGAGTGGGGTTTGGAAGAGAAGAGTGGGGGGGGGGGGGGTGAGGGGGGAATTTGGTAGAGAGAGGAGGGGAGTAACTTTGGGAAAGAGGGAGGGAGGAAATTTGGGAGAGAATGGGAGGAGCAATTTGCAGAGAGAAAGGGGAGAAATTGGGGGGGGAGAAAGGGGATCAACTTGGGGAGAGAAAGGGGAGCAATTTGGGGAGACAAAAGGGGGGAAATTAGGGGAGGGAATGGGGAGAGCAATTGGAGGAGGAAATGGGGAGAGCAATTTGAGGAACGAATGGGGAGAGCAGTTTGAGGAAGGAAATGGGGAGCACAATTGGGGGAGGAAATGGGGAGAGCAATTGGAAGAGGGGATCAGGAGAGCAATTGGATGAAAGAATAGAGATAGCAATTGGGGGAGGGAATGGGGCGAGCAATTGGGGGAGGGAATGGGGAGAGCAATTGGGGGAGGGAATGGGGAGAGCAGTTGGGGGAGTGAATGAGGAGAGCAATTGGGGGAGGGAATGAGAGAGCAATTGAGAGAGGGAATGGGAAGAGCAATTGGAGGAGGTAATGGGGAGAGCAATTGGGGGAAGGAATGGGGAGAGCAATTGGGGGAAAGAATGGAGATAGCAATTGGGGGAGGGAAATGGGGAGAGCAATTGGAGGAGGGAATGGGGAGAGCAATTGGAGGAGGGAATGGGGAGAGCAATTGGAGGAGGGAATGGCTAGATCAATTGGCAGAAAGAATGGGGATAACAATTAGGGGAGGGAAATGGGGAGAGCACTTGGAGGAGGGAATGGGGAGAGTAATTGGAGGAGGAAATTGGGAGAGCAATTAGGCGAGCAATTAGGGGAGCAATTCGAGGAAGCAATGGGGAGAGCAATTGGGGGATGGAATGGGGAGAGCAATTGGAGGAGGGAATGGGGAGATCAATTGGCAGAAAGAATGGGGATAACAATTAGGGGAGGGAAATGGGGAGAGCACTTGGAGGAGGGAATGGGGCGAGTAATTGGAGGGAATTGGGAAAGCAATTAGGGGAGGGAAATGGGGAGAGCACTTGGAGGAGGGAATGGGGAGAGCAATTGGGGGAGCAATTCGAGGATGCAATGGGAAGAGCAATTGGAGGGAATGGGGAGAGCAATTAGGGGAGGGAAATGGGGAGAGCACTTGGAGGAGGGAATGGGGAGAGCAATTGGGGGAGCAATTCGAGGATGCAATGGGAAGAGCAATTGGAGGGAATTGGGAAAGTAATTAGGGGAGGGAAATGGGGAGAGCACTTGGAGGAGGGAATGGGGAGAGCAATTGGGGGAGCAATTCGAGGATGCAATGGGAAGAGCAATTGGAGGGAATGGGGAGAGCAATTAGGGGAGGGAAATGGGGAGAGCACTTGGAGGAGGGAATGGGGAGAGCAATTGGGGGAGCAATTCGAGGATGCAATGGGAAGAGCAATTGGAGGGAATTGGGAAAGCAATTAGGGGAGGGAAATGGGGAGAGCACTTGGAGGAGGGAATGGGGAGAGCAATTGGGGGAGCAATTCGAGGATGCAATGGGAAGAGCAATTGGAGGGAATGGGGAGAGCAATTGGAGGAGGGAATGGGGAGAGTAATTGGAGGGAATGGGGAGAGCAATTGGAGGAGGGAATGGGGAGAGTAATTGAAGGAGGGAATTGGGAGAGCAATTGGAGGAGGGAAGGGGGAGGAGAAATGGGGTAAGGGAAATTGGGAGGGAAATTTGGGCGATTGGAGAGAGATGGGGTGAGAGAAGGAGGTGAAATTGAAAACAGGAGGTGAGGAAGGCAATGTTAGAAGATGAGAGGAAAAATTAGAAGGGGGAAAGAGAGGGTATGTTTGAAGAGGAAGAAGATGCCATTACAGCATACTTCGGAGGCTTGGGATGAATTACAAATACCGTCGTAAAAAGAGGGGCAAATCCTTATAGTATCGACATATGACAAGGGGATTGGTATAACTGCAGGATCGTAACCTTGTTACCCCAACCAGGCCAAACAACCCCAAAAAGATAACGAGAGCACGCAGGTAAGAGGATGAAGTTAACCTGGACAAAAGAATGAAGCTTGCACTGCGAATGGGCGCAATTCGTACGAGGATGAGAACCAAGACCCACCATATCCAGGAATGCCGGCGATACGGCAGACTGTTAAGATCCATCATCATCTTCATGGCAGCCAACCCATGGTGCTGTCTCTCTGCCATGAATGCAATTCCTCCACGCGTCCCGACCCCATCTCTACTCTGCACTGAACACCGATCACGGTGCCCTTTTTCCCTGTGAGTGTGAGCCCTCCGACTTACCCCTCCCGTCCCTTCCTCTCGC
>NC_136261.1:326345290-326442790 GCF_964187855.1 Myxine glutinosa
CGTGATCTGCTTAACAGAAACTTTCCTCCTTTATGATGTCTCTGATTCCATAGTATCTCTCCCGGGCTACTCCCTCCTCCGGTATGATAGACCTGAGCCTCGTCCTGGAGGCGGGGTTGCTATCTTTATCAAAAACTCTCTTCCTCACTCGCCCTGCACTGCACTCTCTCCACCTCACCCCCAGGAATACCTCTGGCTACGGCTTCCCCTTCGCTCCCACCTCTTGTTCATATGTGTGTTGTACCGTCCACCAAACAGTGATGACTCCATCTACATCTCGCTGTCTGATGATATGGACCAACTTCTATCTACTCATCCCAACTCTCTCTTCCTCATATGTGGTGATTTCAACTGTCATCATGCCAGTTGGCTGGGTGTGGGTACCTCTCTCACCAGCCATGGCTCCTCAGCAAAGGACTTCTGCGACTCACTGGGACTGACACAATCTGTCAATTTCCCGACCCGGATCTCAGTCAACGGAACATCTTCTCTTCTGGACTTGGTTATGACTAACTTCCCTGAAAATGTCTGCTGCTCTTCTTCTGCTCCGATCGGATCATCTGATCATGTCCTTGTTAAAGTGGACATCTCGCTGACCATCCTCAGGGAGCCTGCTCAGCGTCGACGAGTCTGGCATTTCACTCAGGCCAACTGGCACGGTCTTCAAGCAGCCATCAATCATCTGGACTGGTCTCCCATCTCTACCACCTCTGACATCAACTCATCCTGGGAATTCTTCCAAAGTAAATTGCTCTCTCTCATGCACAGATTTATCCCATCTCGTCTTCAGCTGTCATACCCTTCCTCCCGTCCATGGTACACGGAATCTTGTGGTGAGGCTGTTGCCCAGAAACAACTTGCCTTCGTCTCCTGGAAAGCAAATCCAACGGAAGGAAATCTCATTTCCTTTCACAAAGCCCGAAACAAGTGTGTGTCCACCCTCAGGAGAGCCAGGAAACAATATCTCTCCGTTCTCAAGACCGAACTCTCTTATCTGTCTCCCTCTTCCAAATCCTGGTGGCGTCTGGTCAAATCCGTTTCTGGTGTTTGTTCCCCCTCCATCCCCTCCCTTACCTCAAACGGCTACACAGCTGACTCCGCACGTGAAAAAGCTGAATGCCTCAACTCTGTGTTTGCCTCTAAATCTTGTGTCCCAAACCCATCCCTCTCTGTACCCACCATACCCAGTCGTACCCTGCTGCTCCTGGACTCCGTGTCCTTTCCTCCTGACAAGGTGGAAAAGTTTCTGTCAACCCTCGACTCTGATTCTGCAACTGGACCCGACGGCATCAGCCCACGGGTCCTAAAATCCTGCTCTGCTGCTCTATCTCACCCTCTCTCTGTTCTCTTCACCCTCTCTTTTGCTCAAGGTCAACTGCCATCTGCTTGGAAATCAGGCAACATCACCGCTTTGCACAAAAAAGGTGCAAAAACAGATCCTAGCAACTACAGACCAATCAGCCTTCTCCCAATTATCAGCAAAGTCATGGAATCCATCATTGCTTCTGATATGAAATCTTTCCTCTTCTCCAATGGCTTGATCTCTGATCATCAATTTGGTTTCAGACCAGGTCACTCTACTCTGGACATGCTGCTTCTGCTGTCTCAACAATGGATGGAGGTCCTCAATGCCAAACAGGAAATTAGAGCTGTCTCCCTCGACATATCACGTGCCTTCGACACGGTCTGGCACCCTGCTCTGCTCACCAAACTCTCCTCCTTTGGTATCCATGGAAATCTCCACGCATGGCTGGCGGACTTCCTCTCTAGTCGTCGTCAACGTGTGGCCCTGAATGGGTTTCTCTCATCTCCTCTTCCTGTTCAGGCTGGAGTTCCCCAAGGCAGTGTTCTGGGCCCCGTGCTTTTTCTGGTCTTCATCAATGATCTCTCTGACTCTCTCGAAAATCCTCTCTATCTCTTTGCTGATGACTCCACTCTCTGCCGCTCCATTCCTCTTCCCTCAGATCGGCAGTCTGCTGCCTCCTCACTCTCTGAAGACCTGGACAAAATCACAGACTGGTCAAACAAGTGGAACATGTCTTTCAATCCTGACAAATCTCACACTCTTACTATGTCTCTCCGAAAAGATCGACTGGACAACCCTCCCATCTACTTTCTCAACAATCCTCTCCAAGAAGTTCTGTCGCTCAAGATTTTAGGTCTCACTATCTGCCATGATCTTTCTTGGGAAAACCACATTTCCAAGCTGGCCTCCAAAGCCAGTCGCCGACTGGGCATCCTCCGTCGTGCGAAGTCCTTCCTCGACACACCTGAGCTCCTCACCACATACAAGGCTTTCATCCGCAGCTCAATGGAATACTGTTCTCCCCTATGGGCCGGTGCTCCTGCCTCACACCTAGCTCGGCTTCACGCTGTTGAAACCAAAGCTTTCAGAATTATTGGAATCTCCCGCGATGAAGCTATCTCTGAGGGCCTTTCACTCACTCACCGCAGGCAGGTAGGTGGTCTTTCTGTCTTCTACCGACTCCTCTCCGGCCTTGCACCCCCAGCTCTCTCTGTGCTCTGTCCCCCAAATATTCCTACAGGTCGCACAAGATCTGCCAGCAACCCTCTGATGGTTAAACTGCCGAAATCTCGGCTCTCCGCTCACCTTCACTCTTTCATTCCTCTTTTCTCCCGCCTCTGGAACAAACTCCCTCACTCCCTTCAATCCCACTCCTCCCTCCAGGTCTTTAAAACAGCTGTTCACCACCATCTCTTATCTTCCCCCATCCAAAACCTTGATCTTTTCTACCCCCGCTAATTCACCCCAGGTCCACCTTGTTTGAAATTCCCAACTTCTTTCCTGGAAGTCCTGGCAGTGTCCATATGTTTTATACCTCTCCCACTGCCCCCTTCCCACGCCCCCCCCCCCCCAAAGCCCTCGCCCTCTCTCAGATCTCTCGATGTCTCCATGTCTCTCGGTCCCTGCTCTCAAATGTTGTGTTTGTGTCCTTCCCCCTCTCTCCCCATCTTGTCTACCGCTCCCTATGTTATATGTTTTATGTGTCGGTTTGTCTTTCTGTGTGATTAATGTTCGCTCTTTCACGAGCCTCGATCTTGTATACAAAAAAAAAAAAGAAAAAAAAAAAAAAAAGTTGAAGCTCAACTGAAGGTGGACCTTGCAACATGACAATGACCCTAAACATACCAGTAAATCCACCAAGGAATGGCTGAAAAGAAAGAAATGGAGGGTTCTGGAATGGCCAAGTCAAAGCCCGGATCTAAATCCCATCGAGATGTTGTGGGGGGATTTGAAACGAGCTGTGCATGCAAGAAACCCCTCAAACATCGCACAGCTGACAGAATTCTGCATGGAGGAGTGGGCAAAAATTTCTCCCAGTCGATGTCAGAGACTGGTAGACAGTTATAAGAAACGCCTTGTTGAGGTTGTTTCTGCCAAAGGGGGCAATACCACCTATTAGAGCCAAGGGTGTACTTACTTTTTCCACATGCGAAATTTGCATTTATGTTTATTTAAATTATACAATGGACTACAAAATGTAAATGTTTCATGATATCTGTTATATTATATCACCTTTATATATCAATATTGTTGAAATGAAGATCAAATAGCTGTATGTTGAAATATGTTGAAAAAGTCAAAACTTTACATGGGGTGTACTTACTTTTTCACGTGACTGTGTATATATATATATATATGAATGAATGAATGAATGATCGTTTTAAGGCCATTTTCCCCGCTAGAGCGGGGGTTAGCCTTGCGGGCCCCATGACAATCATGGTTCCCTGTTTGAGGCAATGTTTCTTATGGCCGGATGCCCTTCCTGACACCAAAATATATATAGTATGTATGTAACACAATGAATGGTGGGCATAACTTTAATAAATACAACGGCACTCGGTAGACAGCATACCTCCGCCAGGGTGAACGGTTTATGTTTTGTATTCCACTGATAGGCCGTTTCTGAACCAAAATCGAATTGTCTCGTTCTTGTCGCCTAACCAACTCATCTTTTTGAGACTTTTTGAGATATCCTGCTGTGTATCGTTTTTGGCCCTATCTCCCAATGGTGAAGAATCACTTAAAAAGTTCTCATGTTCCGATTTGGATCCAAAGCTTCACCAAAATCAAATAAATTTGGCCTTGTCACACACCAACCTGTCCACCAAGTATCGTCTGAATACATTCACTACTTTTTGAGATATCTAGCTCACCGATAAACAGACAGTATGGGGTGAAAACATAACCTCTGCCCAACTTCGGTGGTGCAGGTAATAACTACCATTCATTCATACACAATGTCTGGCTGCTGATTTCCATACTTTCTGAGGGCACAGCTAATGTCATACACGCGGTGCCCCATATCAATCAGGACAGGAATACACAATTTGGATAAGCTGCCAACACACAATGCCCTCTTGGGACGCACCTTGTGATCTTGAACATTCACTGGTGTATACTTGCATGCAGGATGACTTAACTAGTACAAACCCCTTCATCACTGTTATAACAGCAGTAAACATGTACAGCACTGACTATAACCGCAGGGATCCTGACCTACAGGATGGCCTGGCCACACAATTTCATGATTGTGGTCCACAAACAGATCTGGAGAAGTTGCCAGGGAAATGACAAAAGAGAGAGGGACTAACCCCCAGCTATGACCTCTGGGGAGACCATTATAAAGCAGATCGTGCCAATTTACAGCCCCCTACAGCTTAGATCATATCCCTCTCCCAGGAGAGCTCTAGTCTGGAATGTAATAATGGTCAATGATGTTGCAATCTGACCTATCCTTTCGGGGTTACAGAGAGTGGCAGTATCCATTTTGTGCAGTGTGCCCACAGCCCTTCTTCGGCTTAAGGTTCGTCCATCTGAGGGACGTCACACTTGTGGATGCAACGTTCTGGCTGTGAAGCACCAGGACAACAGTTTATAGTCTGGGACTCTAGGTCAAATGTAGACTGGACATTGCAAGATTCAAAGCAGTGACAAATGGAGGAAGTGGGGAGAAGAAAAACTTGAGAAAAAGAAAACAAGTTGGACGGAAGAGTAAAAGGAAAGAACAAACAGGAGGTTAAACATCGGCCCGTTTTTTAACGGTCATTGTGTGGACCACGTCTAATACAATGCATGATATCTATGGATGTTTGTGTATGAATCATAAAAGTGTCTGCAGTGTCTGAGATTTTGTGCACGTTGTATTTTACACAACGTATGTGATACACCCACAGTAGGAAGCTTATCTGCCTGTGCCAAGACCTTACAGAGAAAGCTGTTGCATTACACTATCGATATACATGGGTTTCCTGTTTACACAAGAGGCCTTGGTACATAGACTAAGGGGTTGGAGTAGAGACTTTGTCACTTTACACCTTCAGGACTCGAATGTTCACACATCTTTCACGGAAACACCAGACTCAAACGTTTGATACGCACCCCGGAATCTCTACCATCCACCGGTGAGTACCAGCAAAAGAGGAGAGTCGGTTTCACAGTCGGTTCCAAGAAATGGGTGCTGCGTGGTGCACTGCACCCAACGGTGTCGGTTCGGTTGAAACGACCCAGATGGCTCAGAGGCGGTCTCGCAACCGAATGAGCTATGTTGGCGTCAATTACTGCTGCAGAGGCAACAGTGTGAAAAGCAACCTCGACAGGGGCACTCTTAAACGGGCACCGTATTAATAGTACAAATCAGGTTAGGGCAAAGTGAATTACATCGATCTGGACCGTGAGGCACGTTTTATGAAACACGTTGCTCACACGACTCGCAGCTTACGCCAATGCGAGCGTCTCACCGCGGCTTTATGACCTTCTCTTTTGGCCAAAAGGATCTTTTCTTTTTAATGGATATTTCAGAACTCAGAAGCACGACCTCACAAAATGCTCCTGAACAAATTCCATCCCATCAAAGCCCCTGAAATGAAAACTGCGTAATTTGATTTACTTTTTTCTACCAGTGAAAATTGTGAACAATTTATAACCCTCTCTGGAAGATTGACCTTGAAAATTGTAGGCCAATATGGCAGCCCATTTGATATTCAGGATAGTATAGCGTAATCTTGTAAAAGCAATCAGTTTCCTTTGGTGGGATTGTAAGGGTAGTGGTTCCTTTCATTGGTCCATTCAATTTCCAACAGTGATGAAGTAAAATGAATAAAGTTGTTCCTACATTGTTAGGCGTATTTTTATTACCTCCACCACCAAAGGTGGATGGAGGTTATGTTTTCACCCCCATCTGTTCGTCTGTTTGTTTGTCCGTCTGCCTGTGAACAAGATATCTCAAAAAGTTGTCTGGATTTGGACGAAATTTGGTGGACCGGTTGTGTGTCTGACAAGGACGAATCGATTCAATTTTGGTGAAGATCCAGAGATTCGGCCTATCAGTGAGAAACAAAACATAAACTGTTCAGCCTGGCAGAGGTATGCGCTCTACCGAGTGCCCTTCTAGTTATATTATGCATCCTTTGAGAGAGGAGAGGGGCAGTTGATTTTACACCTGCTAATCTACCGGGTAGTAGTCCTTTTAATTGCCAACTTTAACTGAAAAAGCAAATCGGGATGTCTTTGCGAAGGTGCGGCAGCTTAAGCAGAAACAGAAGAGTTTTAAACAGATTCCAGCACAATATTCAACTGTTTGGCTGCCATCTTGATGTGAGCTATCAATTCCGTGTTGAAGGTAAAATGCATGGGCAGCTGTGCCGAATCACATGGCATCGCTGCAGCCTTTTGGCTGCCACATCAAGGACTCTGAGCAAAAGCTTGCCACTTGGGACGACTGCCTGTATTCAATCAGCCTCACCTGGCCGGTTAGCCAGCCACTGGCTGATTCATAAAACTTTGATGTATTCTGTAAGGAACAAGGCAACTGATCAACCAGACGAGGTTTTCATAATGTCCAGCTATATGTCACATCTCACGGGTTAAATACAGTTACAGTGTTAACTCACCAAGCAATGGTTTACCCAATTGTCTGGGTTCATCTTCAATAAGTAAAACGATTTGTTTTGATTAGATACAACCAGGATAAGCCCATGAGGCCCTAAATAATGGTTAGAGCTTTCGTTCTGAGTCTGGGAGGTCAACAGTTCGATTTTGACCCTGGCCGAGTCGCAAGAAAGACAAAAATGCGGTTTCCTTGCTTGATATTCAGCGTTTAGGGGATATAGTTTTCCCATTGGTTATCATCTTAGTTTTTATCATATAGTTGTTATATAGTTTTTGGGTTATGATATATAGTTTTTCACATTTCCCATGGGTTATCATTCATGAGGACGAGGAAATTTATACTTAACTAGCAGAAGTACCCGGCGTTGCCAGGCGGGGGAAGGGAAGGGGGGGAAGGGGAGGGGAGGGGGAGAGGGGGAGAGGAGGGCATGAGGGGGGAAAGGGAGTGGAGGAGGGGAGGGGGGGAGGCAAGAGAGGAAGGAGGTTCATATAAATGCTGGCGGGTGAATGTGGCGTTCATCACGTTTCTGAGTTAAGTGTTTTGCCGATCAGGAAGAAGAAGAAGCCGTACTATCAACTCCGTACACTTCCGGAATTGTTTGATTTATTTGTATTCAAATGTCTGGTGATTGTTTTGTATTTATTTATGCGAATGTGTACTTGTATATAACTGTGATGAATTTTAAAAGGCTTAGGCACTATCGAGCGATTTTTTTTTTGAACTCCAAAAAAACCATCTTTTTTTTCCATAATGTTAATTTTTTTGCCTAAAACACTCCCAGGCACTCACTGATGAACCTCTGAAAGTTTGACGAAGATCCGTTAAGCCATCTCTGCGAAAAATGGTGACACAGACAGACACACATCCCTCTTAAATAGTCAATTGCCCTGCTGAGTGCAAGAGAAAAGTGACGTCAAAGATGGCTTCATTGGAACCATAGTTCCCCAGGATGTGACAGCACTCCCCCCCCCCCCCCCCCCCCCCCCAAGCTCAGTGGCTGTGTTTATCTGAAGTTTGTCTGAAGTTGTACGGTGTTGTCTCATGTAATTATCTGCATGTGTATCTCTGTAAATTGTGTTGCAGATCCTTCACAGGCCTTAACCAGGTAAAAATAGAAACTAAAAAAATACAAAGTTAACCAGACTCAGTCGTACTGTCGTTAGACCATCAGCTCTGCATTTGGGAGGTCGGTGGTTACATTCTGAGTTCTGACCCTGGCTGAGTCATACTTAAAAAGACATCAAGTGGTACATGCTGCTTAATTCTCAGCATTTAGAGCATAGAGTATGGACAACCTCATCGGGTTGTCATCCCATGGGAATGGAAGGAGGGGAGGGAGGAGGGGGTGGGGGGTGGGGGGTGGGGGGGGGGGGGGGTGATGACTTCTTCATTGCCACGCTGACTATGAAGAGAAAGGCAACATTGTAAGATTATAAAGGTCCACTATGACTGGAAGGGCTAGCAAAGTAGCCCAGACTAGAGGTAGGCCCACTCACCTCTGGGCTGTCTAGCCGAGGCTCGAATCCCGACCCAGCTATAAAATGTCATCCTGGTGTTTCGCATGCTTGGCAATGCATAGACGTGTGTGCGGTCCCTCTGAAGGACATCAAAATGGGCCTCCCGTTCAATATCCCACCGTGTCCTTCACAAATAGTAGGCGAGCTTTCGCCATCCTGAATAACTTCCTCTTCCAACCTGCAGGAAGCACTGCAAAACAAATGAACTGCAACTCTCCATGGGTTGGCTATTTCATCCTGACTAACATAGTTTATCTGAGAAAATTATGTTAAAAAAAAAAAAATTACAACTGAAATACACATTTTCGGTGGCGGTAATTTCAGCAAACTTGCAAAAAAGCAGTTTCCCATATATGAAGCAATTACGAGTGAGCTTTGCAGCAAATGGATAGCAGCACTAAATGCACACGGTTCTGCGTTTAGAGCATCAGAGGGTGCTCCATGACAACATGATGTAAGCAGTGTTTCTTACAATCCAACGAAGCTTTGCAGATCCCCACATAAACTACGAGCAATGAAGCAAAGCTCATCTCATGGAGCACGTGTGCTCATTCACGACCGGCCTGCAGCATGGAACCCCTGCTTTTAAACGAGGGAAACATTGCAATAAGCCACTCTTTGATTAGCTCGGATCAAAAGGGTTTTACAAAATGTAGTTCTCATGCCATCTAAGGCAGTGGTGCTCAGGCCCGGATTAAGGCTATGAGGGGCCTAAGGCTAACGGGGGAGAAGGGCCGACGTAGGTACTACGTGTTGCATAAAAAATTAATAAATTCAACAAGCTTATGTATTCAAACATAAATTCAAACGAATTTGTTTGCAAGCTCAGACTGCGTCTTTTGAAATGCTGAAGTATGTCATTCCAGATCTCACGTCAAATGCCAGATCTCCAAAGTGTGCATCACATCACTTCTGGATCCTGTTTTTGCCCCTGTCGCACCGCGGAGCGAAAGGGGGACTATGATTTTCCCCTCCGTCCGTGTGTCCGTCCATCCGTCCATGCGTGCGTGCGTGCAGGCATAAGCGAAGGACCGCATTCGAATTTGGTGTGTAGGTGCAACCCACGTCAAAATCCAAGATGGCCGCCGCCATGTATGTCTGAACATTGTGAGCGGAATATCTTGAAAAATAAGCGAAGTACCAACTTCTAATCTGGTGTGTGGGTGTATCTAGACATAAGGAAGAACGCTATTTAAAATTGGGTCGCCACGTCAAAATCCAAGATGGCCGCCTCCATGTACGTCTGAACCTTGTGAGCGAAATATCATATCATAGCATGTTTTCTGCGTCTTCCACTTTGTCAACTCACATCACTTCCCAGACGGGGGACCTAGGCGTAACGCTTGTTGACATTCACATCACTTGCATCCCTTCTGGATCCTGTTTTTTGACATTCATCCTCCTTGATTCTCTCTACTGCTTCAAGGATGCTACGATGCCCCTGAACTAGTGCATTTACCGCAACAGCTTTGGCGCTCCACAGTGTCTCGGAGAGTGACTTGGGCAGTTGCAACCCTTCCGTAGTGAATAGCTAAGAATCCTCCAAAATCTGAGGGCCGAAAAAACATGACGGCCTTAGAGTATAGCCACGTTTGTCTATGGGTTAATCTGGTTCTGGCCGTGCTACACAAAACCTCTGGGTTGTCTTGAGAGCAACGACCCCTATGGGCCATCTCAGATCAGTGCAAAAATGGTTCTTCAATTGTCAAAGCCAGCCCTTCTCAGTGCTTGGTCTCCTCATTTCCTATTGCAGGGCAGGGTGGCTCCACAAAATGAAGACAGTTTTGTTATTTTTGCAGCTTGGTAAGTACAAGTGATTGTTGATGCCATCGTTTGATGGAAAAACTGTTCAGTGCATTTTTGGACAAGACAGCTAAAGGTCGTCTGTCAATAGAACACCAGTCAGACAATGTCTCCATATTTGCTGCGACGAAAACTGTGACAATTGTGCAGCAACGGTTCAAGATGAGCATCATTCAGAAACACGATTCTTTGACATCACAGAAGATTTGAAGATACAGGCACTGTGCTTGAACCGGAAGCCTCGGCAACAATCTACGCATGGCAGTTGGCACGCACCAACACTGCAATGAATCGCAGCTCTGACAATTCCAGCAGGAAAGGCAAAATGGCAGTTAGAGTGAACATATTTATTTACGTCTCTGAAGAATAACAACTTCCGTAATTGAAGAATAGATACATTATGTTACTTTCAACACAGGGAAAAGCCTTAGAATGTAAATGTTATCATTTTAGTGAGCCACCCTGTAGAAGCATTTCCTGGGCAGGTTAAGTGGTTGACAACAAGGAAATTCTTTGATGGAATTCAGAAGGATCAGGATGTTTGGCTGCCTGGTTGCAGCAATGTTAGCACTCACTTGTGAATGTTAAATATCCTGTTGTGCCTTTCAAATATCTTAGGTCAATCCAGCGCTATCTTGGGTAAACGATGCAGAGTAAAGTGTGACTAAACGCGTAAGGAAACCAACAAGGTCCAGATCATGACGAGATTAAAGGGAATTGATGGTATTCCCAAATATAGACCTTGGTCATTTGGAGGAGGCACTACTTTGAGACCTGGATACTTTGAGACATGGTAGGTCTCCATTCCATCTCCTGAAACCCACCTATTTGTGGAAATAGCAGCCAACAACAGCAACTTGCATGCACACACACACCTGGAGGCAGGACAGGCAGCTTGAAGCTGTGCTTTTGTGGGAATATAGTCGGGCCATCCTCCAGCCGAGCACTGTACCCAAGCTCTTATACTGCACCGAGCATGCCAATTTGCTTCAGTTTTGATTTTTCTTTTTACAATACTACCATTCTGCTGCACTACATGTTTTGAGTCTGGCACTGGAGCACCAACCTGCACCAGTTACGCACATGTAACTACAGAACCACTGTTAGTCAGGTTCACCATGTTTTTTCGTTCAAAATTTTTGGAGATTAGCAAAACTATACATTTTTGGAATACTCAGAGCATGAGGAATCCAAAAATTAATGTTTGCATTTGCATAGATACCTTTGCGAAAATGACACTCAGGACAGTGATGAAGATCTGTAAAAGCATATTCCTGAATGGTATAGACCGAGTAGATCCTGTGTATAGGACTTATAGTTCAATCTGATACGAGCAAGGCTGCTTTCTTGCATTATAAACCCATACCTATAACTTCAAAGGACTTGCAATATCATGTATTATGTAATACAGTTATATCATAAATATAAAGACAATGGTTTTCAATTACCTTTGTTTGTTGCTTTTCCATAATCCTGAGCACTATTTTGAGGCCTTTATTGGATTCCTTGACCCAGAAAACATGATTAGCATATTTAATTAAGTTTCCAGGTTGACTAGAAGCCGAGAAAGCGCAAAATGCAGTCACGTGAAAAAGTAAGTACACCCCTTGTGAAGTTTTGACTTTTTCAACATATTTCAACATACAGCTATTTGATCTTAATTTCAACAATATTGATAGATAAAGGTGATATAATATAACAAGTATCATGAAACATTTACATTTTGTAGTCCATTGTATAATTTAAATAAACATAAATGCAAATTTCACATGTAGAAAAAGTAAGTACACCCTTGGCTCTAATAGGTGGTATTGCCCCCTTTGGCAGAAACAACCTCAAGTAGGCGTTTCTTATAACTGTCGACCAGTCTATGACATCGACTGGGAGAAACTTTTTTTCCCACTCCTCCATGCAGAATTATTTAAGCTGTGCGATGTTTGAGGGGTTTCTTGCATGCACAGCTCGTTTCAAATCCCCCCACAACATCTCGATGGGATTTAGATCCGGGCTTTGACTTGGCCATTCCAGAACCCTCAATTTCTTTCTTTTCAGCCATTCCTTGTTGGATTTCCTGGTATGTTTCGGGTCATTGTCATGTTGCAAGGTCCACCTTCGGTTGAGCTTCAACTTTCTGACAGAAGGCCTCACATTATCCACAAGCACCCTCTGGTACAATGAAGAATTCATAGTGGATTCTATGATGGTGAGCTGCCCAGGCCCTGATGCAGCAAAGCTGCCCCAAACCATAATATTTCCACCACCATGCGCTGCTTTACAGTTGGTATCAGGTTCTTGTGGTCAAATGCTGTCTTTGGTTTTCGCCAAACATGTCTTCTGGTGCTGTGGCCAAATAGCTCTACCTTTGACTCATCTGTCCAGAGCACATTGTTCCAGAAGTGCTGGTCTTTGCCTCGGTGTTCATTGGCAAACTTTAGTCTTGCCCTGATGTTCTTTCTGGACAGCAAAGGTTTCCTCCTGGCACACCTCCCATGTAGATCAAACTTGTGCAGCCTCTTTCTAATGGTAGACTCGTGCACTTTGACATCAACTGTGGCAAGAGCTACCTGTAGATCCCGTGATGTCATTCTGGGGTTCTTCGAGGCTTCTTTCAGCATCTTGCGGTCTGCTCTCAGGCTGAACTTGCTGGGGCGGCCTGGCCTGAACAAGTTGGCAGTTGTTTTGGAATCTTCTCCACTTGTAGATGATCTTCCGGACAGTTGAATGATTGATTTCAAATTGTTTGGAGATCTTTTTAAGTCCCTTCCCAGACGCGTAGGCATCTATAACCTTCTTTCTGAAGGCCTCAGAGAGCTCTTTTGATTCAGGCATGGTGAGGCCACACACTTCAACAACAAAGAGCAAACCAAAGTAAATGTCTGAGGTTTAAATAAGACAGGTTCCCCCAAGATCCTCTCTAACGATGTTCTTATCATTTGCACCTGAGCTGGTGCACCTGATTCTAATTTTAGGTGTTTGAAGTAGTGATAAATGTGGGGGTGTACTTACTTTTTCCACATGCGAAATTTGCATTGATGTTTATTTAAATTATACAATGGACTACAAAATGTAAATGTTTCATGATATTTGTTATATTATATCACCGTTATCTATCAATATTGTTGAAATGAAGATCAAATAGCTGTATGTTGAAATACGTTGAAATATTCAAAACCTTACATGGGGTGTACTTACTTTTTCACGTGACTATGTATTTTACGGTGGGCATTTTGAAAATCCAAAATGGCGGCCATGCAGGTGTCTGTGCAAATGCCAACATTGATTTTCGGATTCTCCATGCTCTGATGATTCCAAAAATGTACAAGTTTGCTAATCTCCCAAATTTTTGAACGAAATTATATTTGTTAACATAGTGAACCTGACTATGTCGCTGATGCTCTGCCCGAAGGCAAGTTCAGTACTACCAAAGAAATCTCGGGGCAAATACTACACTGGGTGGTATGTCTTTATCTTCCAAGTGGTGGTTCATGTCCATCCGTGCAACCGCACGCTTTGTGATGCAAAACACCAATCTGACAATTTATAACTGGGCCTAGTCTGCACCACTACTGCTTTGCAACATCGTACTGTACCAGCTACTGAATGTATCACTCAGTACCATGACAGTGATACTATGCAACACTGTACTGACATTAACACCACAGTATCAGCACAGGCCGAGCTGTCCTGGGTGTACTCTGTAATATTGTTATTATTATTCAAGTTTTAAATATGCTGGAATAATCTGCTTTTTGTTTGGAGTGAATAGGACAGAAAAAGGAAAAACCCCATGACAGGAAATTCCCATGAAATCATCAACTGTAAAATGAATAATTGTGCGCTGCACAAAGAGAGGAAAGTAGCTGACAAGGAAGATACAATATTTCTTCAGGTACATACAATTATTTAATTTATTCCACAATGTTATCGATTTACCCTGTACCAATTTCCTGTCTCTGCAAATTTACTCCTAACGCACTAGTTGCTGCAATATAGTTTCTTAAAGCAAAAAATAAGATGTTTACTGCACATACCACAAGGTATTCTGGTTCCATCAATTGAATTTCCATCAGTACAGTTGAAACAACGAGAAAAAATGCAATAGGCAGCACATTCAATATATATATAAAAAAATAACCACCTTTAGAGGCCATTTTCCCCCGCAAGCGGGGGTTGGCCTTTTTCGGGAACCGTGGTTGTTCGTTGTTTTTTGGTCCCCTTTTTGAAGCAATGTTTTACGGCCGGATGCCCTTCCTGACGCCAACCCTTTTTGCCGCCTTTAGCGACAAACAGGGAATTACCAGTGAACTGGTACTCAATTAGCCGACCTCGGAAGGATGACAGGCTGAGTCAACCCCCCTGGCGTTAATTCAGCGATCGACCGGGATTCGAACCCAGGATCCTGGGATCCTAAGCCGGCACCCTAGCCGCTAGCCCAACACCAGGCAGCACATTCAATAATACAAGAAAAAGAGCAATCAGATTGCAAACCCTCGCCAGGATGTATTTTCAGTGGTTTTTAAGGCTTTTGTGTTAAAACAAGCTAGCAACAGTACCCACACTATGGGCGGGGCTTCAATTGGGAAGCCCAAATGAAAAGGTAAAATATCAGAAATTGAAGGCTTTTTTATTTTAAACGATTCATATAAACAACCGTTGAATCATATCACATGCAAATCATCAAAATCTAAACAGTACATGGCTAAACAGTACATGGACGATCACGTACCACGTACGTCTCGCGTCTCGCTTGCTCTCATGTTGTCCCGATAATGATCTTCTGCAGGTTCACCTACGGAAACCTTGTTACGACTTTTACTTCCTCAAGACAGTCAAGTTCGCTCATCTTTTCGGTGCACCGGCATGACCCGAGAACGGCCCGTACAGGGGCTGATCCGAGGATCTCTTCAAACCGTCCGATCGGTAGTAGCGACAGACGGTGTGCACAAAGGGCAGGGACTTAATCAACGCGAGCTGATGACTCGCGCTCACTGGGAATTCTAGGAATTCCTCGTTCGTGGGACACTGTCTCAAGCCCCAGTCCCCATCACGGATGGGGCTCAGCGGTTTACCCGAGCCTGACTGCAAAGGGCAAGGCACACGCTGGGCCGTCCAGTGTAGCGCGCGTGCGACCCCGGACATCGAAGGGCATTAAACGTTCATTAAACATTAAACGTTCATTAAAGGATTACGAAACGAAAAACATTACGAAATTACGTTCACACCATCACGTCAAACACTACCGTGAACACATACATCGTCACAACATCGTCACAATGAGAACATCGTCACAATGAACGTTATGCGAACGCGAATGTTATGTGGGAGTCCAAACCTGAGAATGCTGGAGACCAAAGCTGAAATTTGGAAAACTAAATAGCCTATTTTACTCCTGGTTTTTTCTAAACTAATTTATTCCTAGATTATGCTCAAGAAATTTCATCTTGATCGGATGAAGTTTTGTACTTGTCGAATTATGACATCATAATGGAGGCACCTATGACATCATCATTAACATATTTTATTTCCCATGTAGAGTTCTTTACAATGAGCCATGTCTCATTTTTTTCTGTTCAGCACTTTCGGAGATATAGAGGTGCAATTTTTTTCGGTTTTTCCAAGATGGCGGCCGAACCACGCAACCGATGACGTAATGTTTTTTTTTCTAGACAAGTTTATGCCGACATGGCGCTCAATAAATTTCCTCTTGATGAAGTTTTGTACTTGTCGAAGTATGATGTCATAATGGAGGCACCTATGACATCATCATCAACATATTTTATTCCACATGGAGAGTTCTTTACAATGAGTCATGTCTCAATTTTTTTCTATTCAGCACTTTCCGAGATATAGAGGTGCAAAGTTTTTCGATTTTTCCAAGATGGCGGCCATACCACGTGACCTATGACGTCATAATTATCATTAAAAATATATATACAGGTGGAGTTGCACCTATGGTGAAAATTTCCTGTCAATCGGACCAACGGTTGCAGAGAAAATCATATATATTCTGTGCGGACAAACAGACTCAAATGCAATACGTTCTCCTCTGGCAGGGGTAACAAGGGAGTGGAGCGAGGGCAGACAGTAGTGAGAGCGCAGTGAGTGCTGGCAGTGTTCAGGATTGCATGGAGATAGATGGGACAGAGTCGAGAGAGATGGATTTGGTAGGGGGTGAAATTGTTGTGTCCAGACAGGGTGTTTCGAAAGTAACAGTGCACATACCGAAATACTTGTTTCATGTGCGTTTGGTAATCTTAAAATTAAAATGGATGCTTGTTTACTTGCAGGTATCACTGACTCACTCAAGTGAGATACACGCCAGCTGAGAGACTACTCAAGTGAACTTCTATTATCCAGATGTTTCTGGTTTATTACCAAAGCAACCCATAAAGAATGGTGCTAACACTGGAAGAGTGTTTTTTGCTGCAGAGTGTTTTTCACTATGATGAAACTGAGGTGCAGGATTTGTTTCAAGATAAATTTGACGAAGGACTATTGCCTCATCAAAATTGTGTAAAAAACATTGATTGGAGGGTTTCGGAAAACTGGTAGCATTGCAGACACATCTCAAAGTGGTCGGTGAAAGGTTGTGGTATTGCAGTATATTGACAACCGTTTGCAAGAATCTCAAGAAAATCACTCAGACACTTGTCGCAACAAGTAGCCTGTGTCTCACTAACCTCTACATACGGAGCTCAACAGAATAAGATCCAGTTTATTCCCTATAAAGTGCATGTTGATGACGAACTTGCACTCGGAGACACAGAAAAGCAGGTGAACTTCTGTCAATGCCTACAAAAATTCAAAATAGAAAAAGGGGATCTCCTTCACACCACCCTCTCAATCCTTGCCCCGCATCCCACACACTCAGTCCTCCCTCCACACATCTCAAACATTCAAACCTTCCCCCGCACCTCCCACATAGACACAAACTTTCTCCTGCACCCCAAAAAAACAAAAACCTTCCCCCACACTGCACACACTCAAACCTCCACCCACACCCACACCCCACAATCTCAAATCTTTCCCCAAACCCAACTCATTCAAACCTTCACCTTCACCCACATCCCACACAATCAAATCTTCCCCGACACCCGTCACACCACCCCCCCGCCCCCCCTACAAAGCCTCACCCCGCCTCCACAATCACACACCCTCCTAATGCCTACTCCCCCACTATCTCTAACTGTGTGGACCTCAATCATCTGAGATCTCTGCTCTACCGTGGCAGATCTCCCAATCCAGGCTACTGCCAATAAACCAGACATCATCTGTTTAACAGAATCCTTCCTCCCACAGGATGTCACTGACTCATTAGTGTTTCTCCACGGTCATTGTCGCCTCAGAGTTGAAGGCCTGAACCACACCCTGGTGGTGGAGTTGCACTTGATATCAATAACTCACCTTACACTTTACCCAGGATACCTCTGGCTGCGAATTGGCTTTGCTCCCACCTCTTGCTCATGCTTGTTGTTCTGTCCTCCTTACAGTGATGACTCCATCCACATTCTACTAATTAAAGTGCAAGCTCCATTGTCTTGGGTCACGTGACCAGCAGTGAACAGGCTGCACCGGCCAATAGTTTTCACATATTTTGCATTCAAGGAAATTTCCCGACAGTTTTGTCGGGTCACGTGACCAGCAGTGAACAGGCTGCACCGGCCAATAGTTTTCACATATTTTGCATTCAAGGAAATTTTCCGACAGTTTTGTGACGTGAGGTCATCGTGTAACATTTGAGAACTGGAGGAAGGAGAGGCTGTCTCGCCATCTTGGTCTCTTTTGTCCTGACATTCGTTGGAGGTGGTCACATTTTCTCTTTGTTCTGGCTTGGTTACGGGTGGTGGCGCATCTTTGGTTCATGTGCGCTTGTGGAAAGCAACTGAGCAAGAGAGGTTTGGGGCAGTCGGCATCGCGAGAAGGACCTCACGTTAGGATGTCGAACAGCGTGACTCCTCGCCGTTTTGTGCGCTTCCCGTGCGGTGGGTTCGAGGCGACGACCAGCCAGCCTTACCAGACATTTAGGGACGCAAAGCTAAGTGCCGGCCGGCTTGAAACGAAACATCATTTATTTTAACTTTATTTTCCCCTTGTTTGTATACGAGTCTGAATGGAGACGTCTCCATTATGAATTCTCGTTTTTACCTCACCTTTCATTGTTACTTCATTGTTTCTTCATTTGTGGGTTCGGATAATCCCCATGTGTTTCCAAACAAATAAGGCATCAAACCTTCCCGCGCACGTGAAAACATAATCCCAAGTTCAAAGTACGCCTCGGAGTTAAAACTTGTTTCGGCTATCTGTCAGCTCGGGGATCTTAATCCCCGGCGACGCGACAATATTACATATTCTTCATTTTGCAGGAAGTACTGTACTTTAAATAGTTGTTTTTTGAAATATTGGTCGTAATGGATATTGAAGCAAGGTAAAAGTCAAAGTGTTGGGTCACGGTTGAGTACCGCCCCTAAAAATCGCGAGATGGTCACATGACGTCATCTGCATGATGCAATCAAAGGCAAGGTTGTCTCAGCAGGCAACGGATAATTGCTGCACAACTCGCTTCAGACTCATCAGAAAGATGATTTGACAAAGATTTTTCTGATCAAGACTCCTTCGATAGTCAAAATCATTAAATAAAAAATACCCACAGCAAAAATATCCTCGAGATGATGTAGCAGGTCACGTGGGTAATCAAGTCACCGTTTGGGGGGGGGGGGGGGGCTGCGACCAATCGAGCGTAAAAGGACAACTAAAAACATTAATATCTTCCTTTCAATATATTTATTCAAAAAATAGACGACGATGAAGTGTTAATGGGAGCGATATCTATTAATTGAACCAAACGTGATTTTCTGTGTCTGTGGGTCTTCAACAGTGTTAATCATGTGCGTACAGTGTTAATTATGGTGGTAGAATGGTGTATGCTGCAGGGTTTTGATTTTAGAAAGGAATGGAAATCATTTTTGGGACAAAGGGAGTGCACTGAATGTTGCAAGAATGATCATCGTAGGCTAAACAGAAAGGGGGGCAGCAATGGAATTCACAAGCTCTTTGGGGTGAGGATGGTGAAGTCTATAAAGGAATGAAGTACAACTCATAACATGATCGATAAGGGCAGGCAGGAAAAAATAATTACAGGAATGAAAATGTCTAAAAAACATTCTTTACCAACACCAAGCATTAAAATAATAGGATGCAGGAGCTGGATGAGGAATTTGCATGTCTAGTCCAGGATGTCATTTTCAGCAAGTTTGGAGAAAAGCGCATGCGGGAGAGTGAAATATTGACCTCTTCTTAAATAATGATCTGAATATGGTGGAGAAGGTAGAGGACGAATTTCATTCGGGGAGAAGTTACCCTGATGTAGTGTGTGCAAGGAGTTATGCTTTTGGAGGGTAGAGGAAGATTATTATATTTCAAAAAGGTAAACTTTGAGGATATGAGGAGAGAGTTAGGTGCAATCCAATGGGACAATCGAAAAGGCATCAGATAAATACGCGACCTTCAAGGAGCAAATGTGCAGTGTGGCTAGAGGCAGGAAGAGACCAACGTTGGCCAAATCGTGCCACAGGTGTTCAACAAAGGAAATCACTAAAGCGACCGAATGTGAAGAAGACGAAGGTAGGAAGAACAAATATAATTTATTACTATTATTATATTATTATATTTCCATGGAGGTAAGGAATACTGACTGGTATGTATGATGGATTAAATCAACATAACGTTGATTGGGGTATGCTAAATGCCGTGGGACACACGAAGAAGCTATAACATCTTTGAGCGTTAACCCTTCGTCCTCTTTTGCTTTGACGAAGGGTTAACAACAAAAACATCAGCTTCCCTCTTCCTTCCCATGGCGATAAGCACACCTCGATCAACGTCTTGTTGATGTCATCCCTTGATGTCACCATCACGCAGATATACACAAGCCGACACCAGACTAGTTCTTAATTTTCGAAAGAATAAGCAGAAGGTAATGTATCAGGTAAAAAACAAGAGGATTGGGGTTGAATTTGCATCAGTATTGGGGCAAACATTTAGGGAGGTTAAGAAAAGAACGAGGCAAGCCAAAAGAGAATATGATAAGGATTTGGGCAAAGAAATGAAGCTCATCTGTGGGGCCTTTTTAAGTAAATAAGATGTGAAATAAGATTTTCAATTAAAAAATGAAAATTTCTCCACAAATGATTCTGCTTTTCTGCCCATGGAATTATGTTAAGCATGATTTAAGCCATAAATGCAATGGCACTCGGTAGAGGGCATACCTCCACCAGGCTGAACAGTTTACGTTTTGTTTCCACTGATAGACCGGATCTGGATCCGGACCTGAACCAAAATCTAATCGGCTTGTTCCTGTCACCTAACCAACTCGTCCACCAAGTTTTGTCATAAGCCGTCCACAACTTTTTGAAAAAACATGCTATATATATACTAGCAGAAGTACCCGGCGTTGTCGGGCAGAGGAGGGGGAGGGAGTGGGAGGGGAGGAAGGGGAAAGGAGGGAGGGAGGGTGAGGGGAGGGGGGGAGAAGGGGGGAAAGGGAGGGGAGGGGGAGGGGGGAAGGGGGGGGGAAAGGGAGGGGAGGGGGGAGGCAGGAGAGGAAGGGTGTTCATATATATGCTGGTGGGTGAATGTGGCACATGTTTCTGAGTTAAGTGTGATGCCGATCAGGAAGAAGAAGAAGCCGTACTACCAACTTCGTACACTTCCTGAATTGTTTGATTTATTTGTATTCAAATGTCTGGTGATTGTTTTGTATTTATTTATGCGAATGTGTACTTGTATATAACTGTCATTAATTAAAAAGTACCCAGTGATTATTAAAAGTATCCCGGTGTGTACCCCGGCCTAGAATAGGTACACCGTATCCCTGTACATCGTAAGAGGTGACTAAGGGTTGGCGTCAGGAAGGGCATCCGGCCATAAAAACATTGCCTCAAACAGGGAACCATGATGGGCATGGGGCCCGCAAGGCTAACCCCCACTCTAGCGGGGAAAATGGCCTTAAAACGATCATTCATTCATTCATTCAATTAAAAAAGGCTTAGCCACTATCGAGCGATTTGTTTTTTTTACTCCAAAAAAACCGATCTTCTTTTTCCTCAATTTTTTTTGGCCTAAAACACTCCCAGGCACTCACTGATCTGAAAGTTTGAAGAAGATCCGTTCAGCCAACTCTGAGAAAAATGGCGACACAGACAGACAGACAGACAGACATCTCTCTGAAATAGTAGATACATAGATATACTGTATATCGTTTTTTGCCATATCTCTCAATAGTGAAGAATCACTTAATTATTCTCAGATGCAGATCCAGTTCCGAATCTTCACCAAAATCTAATCATTTCTTCCTGTCACATACCCAACCTCTCCACCAAATTTCGTCCGAATCCAATCACATCCTTTTGGGATACCCAGTTCACAAACAGACAGACAGGGGTGAAAACATAACATCCATCCACCTTCGGTGGCAGAGGTTAAAACGAAAGTGAACACTCGAATTTTGCCACAATAGTACCGCACGCAAATTTCCACAATGAATCTCGTATCAACTAGTGTGCTCTTTACATGCACAATCTTTGAATGTTGCACATTTATACAAGCAGACCAAAATGTTAGACATACGTGCAATAAACTCAACCACTCAAATTTATAGAAGCAATGTGATGATCACAAGGAACGAAAGACCGAATGACCATCATCATGTTGCCCACTATGATCTTCCTCCTGATTGCAGTAGATGTTGCCCTGACTGCGAATTTTCACGTGCATCACCACAGTGGCACATGTCTGTGCGCTTCAAACCATGGCACAGGCACGAGGCACTGCCTTGAGGTGCAATTCGTAACGCAGCCACAGCTGAGCAGCTCCAACACAACTGATGGAGCTGGCTGCTGGTGCATCCAGTTCAATTATATTATTGGTGCTTATGCTGCAGCAGCATCTTCCATCCATGCTCATCAGGTGGTGGAACTTTGATTTTGTGATGCAACACGCCCTTCCAAATGGCAGACTGATCATTTGCACAATATGGATGAAATCAGTTTATCCTGTGTTGTAGGAAAATGTGAACTGTCTGTTGTACCAGAGCAGAACAGCTTGAACTGCAAATCGACGGTGTTAGCATCTTCAATAACATACAGAAGGCACACAAACATTTCACACTCTTTTGGCAAGACAGACGCAAATTATTCACCGAGCAGGGCCATGGCATTCCTACTGGTAACAGATTTACATGGTCAAATGCCTTCTTCTTGCCCTGGGCCCATGTAGGCCAGGTCAAGCATGGAAGAGCAAAAGCTGCACACAAACTGCTGAGAAATACCAGTGATGTTGATGTACGGGGTTTTGTTCTTCATCTCAGTCTTGAAAATGAGGCTGGCATTGAGAGAAGCAGCATGACTGCACGTCGACATGGCTACATAATAGTCAGCTCGGTGAGCCAATTGTGACAGTGGAATATCCTCGTTTGCTTGCATTATTTGTACGCAGGAGTCTCATATCAGGAAGATGGCTGTATGGATTTAATCTATAAAATTTGCGAGTGATTACTCCATTGCAGTACGACAATACGTCTCCACAACATCATCAATATATATATATATATATATATATATATATATATATATATATATATATATATATATATATATATATATCGGTGTGTACCCTGGTTAGAATAGGTACACCGTATCCCTGCGTGTCGTAAGAGGCAACTAAGAGGGTTGGCGTCAGGAAGGGCATCCAGCAATAAAAACATTGCCTCAAAAAGAGAACCATGACAATTACAACTACATATGGGCACTGGGCAGGGTACAGCCCGAAGTGGAGATCGGTTTCTGAGGTTTGGGACATGGAATGTAGGGACAATGACAGGGAGATCAGGAGAAGTGGTGGAAGTATTGGTCAGAAGAAGAGTGGACATATGTTGTGTGCAAGAGACGAGATGGAAGGGAAGTGGTGTGAGAATGGTGAAGGGTAAGCAGGGACAGAAATACAAGTTTGTGTGGCAAGGGTGCCCGGAGGGCGTGAATGGTGTTGGTGTCCTGTTTTCTGAGGAGTTTGTAGACAGTGTGGTGAGTGTGACTAGAGTGAGTGATCGGTTGATGATGGTGAAAATGATGATTGGAAAGCTCTTGGTGAACGTCATCTCGGGATATGCACCGCTGGTTGGTCGGAGCGATGAAGAGAAGGACAAGTTCTGGTGTGCGATAGAGAAGCTGATGGAAAACGTGAAAGATGAGGAAGTTGTTGTGGTCGGAGGAGACCTAAATGGACATGTGGGAAGGAGTATGGACGGTTTTGAGGGAGTTCATGGGGGTTACGGATATGGTGTGAGAAATGGAGAAGGTGAAAGGATTTTGGAGTTTGCTGATGGAGCTGATTTGTAATACTCAGTTCCAGAAAGAGGATAATAAGCTTGTTACATACACGTCAGGTTAGTCGACGACAACCGTGGACTACCTGATGGTGCGTAGGCGAGATAGGGGGCACCTCCGGGACACAAAGGTGATCCCGGGGGAGGAGGCTGTTTCCCAGCACCACTTGGTTGTCTGTGACATAAGGGTGAAAGGTGCGAGGAGAGCTCGGCGGGTGAAGTACCAACCGAGAATGAAGGTGTGGAGGTTGAAAGAGGTGACAGTAAGGGAGGCATTAAAAGAGAGGCTGAGTCGGGTAGAGGATGATGTGGTTGAGCTTGAACGTGGTTGGATGTCAATGAAAGATAGTCTGTTGGGAGCCGTTGGTGAGGTATGTGGATGGACAAAAGGACCACCGAGGCACTCGGAAACATGGTGGTGGGATGATGAAGTTGGAAAGAGGATTGACGAGAAGAGGAAGAAGTTCAAGGAGTGGCAGAAGGCGAAGGGCACGGGAGCAAAAAAAGCAGAGCATGAAAGTTATAAGGCAGCCAAGAAGGCTGCAAAGAAAGAGGTAGCAAAGGCGCAGGAGACATGTAGGAAAATGATCGGAGAACGCTTGGATTCGGAAGAAGGTCAGAGAGCGGTATTCAGGATTGCAAAGCAGATAGCGAAAGAGAGGTGTGATGTGATGGGGGTGAGTTGCTTGAAGGATGAAGTGGGACAAATCGTTGTGGACCCAGATGGAATTAAAGGAAGATGGAAAAGATATATGGAAATGCTGTTGAATACAGAGAATGAATGGGATGGCAACATAGAGAGTAACCCAGTTTTAGGACCGGCAGAGAAGATAACTGAGAAGGAAGTTGAGGAAGCGATAAAAGCAATGAAGAGTAGAAAAGCGGGAGGGCCGACGGGAGTTGTGGGAGATATGTTGAAGGCAGCAGGAAGTTGGGGTGTGAAGAGAATGGCAGAGATCTGTAATCTGGTGGTGAAAGAAGGTCGCATTCCAGTGGATTGGGAACTGAGTACCCTTGTCCCTCTATACAAGGGGAAAGGTGACCCTCTGGAGTGTGGCTCGCACCGAGCGATAAAGTTATTGGAGCATGGAATGAAGGTATTGGAAAGGGTGTTGGAGAGGAGGATAAGGAAGAAGGTGAAGATCGACGAAATGCAGTTTGGATTTATGCCAGGAAGAGGAACGACAGACGCGCTGTTTATTGTGAAGCAGTTGCAGGAGAAGTACATGGAGAAGAGGAAGAAGTTGTTTCTTGGGTTTGTTGATCTGGAGAAAGCATTCGATAGGGGTCCACGCGAAGTATTGACATGGGCATTGAGGAAGTTAGAAGTGGAGGAATGGATGATCAGAGTTGTGATGGCAATGTACAAAAGAGCGTGCACAGCTGTAAGGACGAAGGACGGGAACAGTGGTGAGTTTGCGGTGAAGGTGGGAGTGCATCAGGGGTCGGTACTAAGTCCACTACTATTTGTAGCTGTGATGGAGGTGCTGGCTCAGACCGTAAAGGAGGGTTTACCGTGGGAGTTGTTGTATGCAGATGATCTGGTGTTGATTGCGGAAAGTATGGATGGACTGAAGGAAAACATGAAAAGTGGAAGGAATGTATGGAGACAAAAGGTCTGAAGGTGAATATAGGAAAGACGAAGGTGATGGCAAGTGGTAAAGCATGTGGTGAGGTGGAAAGAACTGGGAAGTGGCCATGTGCTGTGTGCAGGAAGGGTGTCGGAGTGAACTCCATTCAATGTACAATGTGCGCTGAGTGGGTTCATCAAAAATGTAGTGGTCTGAGAGGGTCATTAACCAGTGTGGCAGCTACATTCAAATGTAAGGTGTGCACAGAGGGAGCTGCAGATGGAGGAAATGTTGAGTTGGATCTTGGAGACGGCGTGAAGCTGGAAGGTGTGAAAACATTTTGCTACCTCGGAGACATGCTGAATGGAGAAGGTGGATCAGACTCGGCAACGGTTGCTAGAGTGAGATGTGCATGGAAGAAGTTTCGGGAACTGAGTGGCGTGCTGATGATGAGGGGCGTGTCGTTGAAGCTGAAGGGAAAGGTGTATGCTGCATGTGTTAGAAGTGTTATGATTTATGGGAGCGAGACATGGATCATGAATGTAGAGCAGCAACGAAGGCTGGAAAGGGTGGAAATGCGAATGGTTCGGTGGATGTGCGGAGTGTCGTTGAGAGAGAGGAAGACAAATGATGAATTGCAAAAGATGATGGGAATAGAGCCTGTGATTGATGCTGTAAAGAGGAACAGGTTGAGATGGTTTGGTCATGTGTTGAGGAAGGATGAAAGTGACTGGTTGAGAAGAGAGATGGAAATGAATGTAGAAGGAAGTAGAGGACGGGGAAGACCGAGAAAGACTTGGCTAAAGATGGTGGAAGAAGAAATGCAGGCAAGGGGGTTAACAAGGAGAGATGCAGAAAATAGGGCAAAATGGAGAAGATTGTCATGGGGACCTCAAGGCTAACCCCCGCTCTTGCAGGGAAAATGTACTTAAAATGCATGTTGTTGTTGTTGTTGTTGTGTATATATATATATATATATATATATATATATATATATATATATATATATATGTATGTATATATATATATATATATGTATATATATATATATATATACTGTATATATATATATATACTGTAAATATATATATATATATACTGTAAATATATATATATATATATATATATATATATATATATATATATATATATATATATATATATATAGATATATATATATATATATATAGATATATATAAATATATATATATATATATTTACAGTATATATATATATATATTTACAGTATATATATATATATACAGTATATATATATATATATATATACATATATATATATATATATATATATATATATATATATATATTCACAAGCATTTACTAGAAGGAAACAAATTTTGTAGTTCTAGCACTGGACAAAAATTCCCCATCACCTCCTATATGAACTGCAAATCTACATGGGTCATATACCTAATCACTTGCCAAAAGTGCAACAAACAATATGTTGGAAAAACTGAGAATACACTCTACACACGATTTAATAACACCCGGTCAGAAATCAATAACTTCCACACCAGTCAGGGCAAATCTCTACCTTACACGATACACTTCAATCAACCGGATCACTCTATAAATGACATTCAGATCTCTGCCATTGAATCAATCACAAATCGATCACACACCACGATTCTGAAACGTGAGTCCTTTTGGATACATAAACTTCGGACAAAAATCCCTCATGGCATAAATTTTGATGATTAAAGCATGTTCCTACATCAACCCAATCAAATTGTTAACCGTAACCCATTCATTCATTCATTCATTCATTCATTCATTCATTCATTCATTCATTCACCCATTCATTCATTCTACCTTTGTATTGTAGCGGCTGCCGCTGGGGTTACACAATCGCCTTGCACCTATCAAGGACGCGGAGCGATCACCAGGCCGGGCTCGTCCAGGACGCCCGGGCAGGCCCGCGCTCGACTTGCCAGGCCTCGGTCGGGACGCCCGGGCAGGCTCGCCCTCAACTTGCCAGGCCGCAGCCGGGACGTGGGGCCACGCCCCCTGGCGCCAGGCCTGGGCAAACCCCCTGGCGGAATAGATATATATTGCTGACCGTAAAACGTTTTTCCCAGAGTGCCTGAGTGTTTGATTCGAATAAAGCAGCTCAGATGAATTCAAGCTTTTTGTCGCGTCCATTCTTTCGATCGACGTGGGAGCCACAGCTCCTTCATTGGTGACCTACCGACATGGACACGGCAGTGATGCTTAAACTGCCTACCTTCTGGGAGGCTCACGCGGCTGTTTGGTTCGCTCAGGCGGACTCTCAGTTCGCCCTGCGAGGCATCACCGCGGACGACACCCGCTTCCACCATGTTGTGGCGGCGCTTGGTTCCGCCACCGCGGCCCGCGCCTTGAGCCTCCTCGAGCACCCGCCGGCTGCTGACAAATACGGCGCGATTAAGAAGCTTCTACTCGATGCTTTCGCCCTCCCAGCGGCGGAACGCGCACGGCGCCTGCTCGATTTGCCCGAGCTCGGCGACACGCGCCCTTCCGAGCGAATGGACTACATGCTTTCGCTGCTCGGCGAGCACTCTCCGGCATTCCTGTTCCGGGAGCTGTTCCTCCGTCAGCTGCCTAACCCGGTACGCCTCGCCCTGGCAAGCACGACGATCACAGATCCCCGGGCCCTTGCCAGAGAAGCCGACAAAATCTCCGCCGCGGGACAGCGCATCGCAGCGGCGACATGGGACCCGCCGCCGCCTGATGCACCATCCATGGCGCCCGAGCACCCGGCGCGTTCGACGGCCGAACTGCCGACGCAATTGGCGGCCGCAATACCGAGCCGACCACGTCCAGCACGACGTCCGAAGCCTCCACCCGACCAAGCGTGGTGTTCCTATCATGCCAGGTTCGGACAGAAGGCCCGGACATGCCGACCCCCGTGCACCTTCGGCGGGTCGGGAAACGGCCAGGCCGGCGTTCATTACCTGCCATGAGCGCCGGCCACAGTCACACGGGCAACTTACTGTTCATCACGGACAAAGCGTCCGGACGGCGCTTCCTGTGCGACACCGGCGCCCAACTGAGCGTCATGCCCGCCTCTGACCAGGACAGGCAATCCGCGGTTTGCGGCCCCTCCTTGGTTGCGGCCAACGGATCGACTATCCGCACCTTCGGCCCGCGCAACGTCACCCTCTGCTTCGGCGGCCAACGCTTTGCTTGGACGTTTGTAACCGCCAACGTGCCCATGGCTCTGCTAGGCGCCGACTTCCTCTGCGCACACGGACTGCTGGTGGACGTCCAACGGCGTCGTTTAATCAACGCTGAAACCTTCAGCTCCCTGGTATGCACATTGAGCAGCTCCGCGCCGACCGAGCTGGCATGCGCCGTCCCGGCGGCGAACGAGTTTGCTCGCCTGCTCGCGGAGTTCCCGGCCCTCACGCGGCCGACGTTTTCGGCCGTCGCAGTACGGCATGGGATCGAGCACCACATACCAACCACGGGCCCGCCGGTCTACGCCAGGGCCCGCCGCCTCGACCCAGCCAAGCTTGCCGTTGCGAAGGCCGAATTCGACGCGTTGGAGCACCTCGGCATCGTGCGGCGCTCCGATAGCGCGTGGGCCTCGCCACTGCACATCGTGCCAAAGCCGGGGGGTGGATGGCGCCCGTGTGGCGACTACCGCCGTCTTAATGACGCTACAACACCCGACAGGTACCCGATCCCGCATATCCAAGACTTCTCCGCCCGTCTGGCGGGACGGGTCATTTTTTCGAAAATTGATCTCATACGGGGATATCACCAGGTACCTGTCAGGGCGGCCGACGTCCCTAAAACGGCAGTCATCACGCCGTTCGGCTTATTCGAGTTCTTGCGGATGCCGTTTGGTCTCAAGAACGCGGCTCAGGCGTTCCAGCGCTTGATGGACGGCGTGCTGCGTGACCTGCCGTTCCTTTTCGTTTACCTGGACGACATCCTCGTCGCCAGCACGTCCCGGGCCGAGCACCTCCTCCACCTCCGAACACTGTTCGGGCGCCTCAGCGAGCACGGCCTCATCGTCAACCCGGCCAAATGCCACTTCGGCACGACGGCCGTTGATTTTTTGGGCCACCACATCACCAAGAACGGGGCTGTGCCGCTGCCAACCAAGGTCGAGGCCATCACCACTTTCCCGCGTCCCCGCACCATAAAGGCCCTGCAGGAATTCCTGGGAATGGTGAATTTTTATCACCGCTTCGTGCCCCGCGCTGCTCAACTCATGCGGCCCCTCTACGAAGCCCTCCGGGGCAAGCCGGCCAAGCACGACATCGCCTGGTCCGCAGCAATGGATGCGGCCTTCCAAAGCTCAAAGCGGGCCCTCGCCGACGCAACACTGCTCGCTCACCCGGTGCTCAACGCTCCCATCGCCCTCACCACGGATGCCTCCGACTACGCGGTGGGCGCCGTACATGAGCAATGGGTGAACGGGGTTTGGCAGCCACTCGCTTTTTTCAGCCGGCAGCTCCGGCCGAACGAGCTCAAATACAGCACGTTTGACCGGGAGCTCCTCGGTCTACACCTGGCCGTCCGCCATTTCCGCCACCTCCTGGAGGGCCGACCTTTCACGGCGTTCGTCGACCACAAGCCGTTGGTTTACGCCATGGCCAAGGTCACGGAGCCATGGTCGGCCCGCCAACAGCGCCACCTCTCCGCCGTGTCGGAGTTTACCACGGACATCCGGCACGTCGCCGGCAAAACCAACGCCGTGGCCGACTGTCTTTCCCGGGCCAGCGCGAACGCGGTCCACCTGGGCGTGGATTTTGCGCTTATGGCGGCGGACCAAACCACCGACACCACGGTGCAAGCCCTCCGGGCGGCGGACACGGGCCTCCGCCTGGCCGACATCCCCTGCGCGGACACTGTCCTGCTCTGCGACGTCTCCCAAGGCCGGCCTCGCCCCATCGTGCCCGTCACCTGGCAACGCCGCATCTTCGCCTCCCTCCACGGCCTTTCCCACCCGGGCCGGAAAGCTTCCCAGAAGCTGGTGTCGGCGCGTTTCGTCTGGCACGGCCTTCGTCGGGACGTCCGCGATTGGACCAGCGCCTGCACCGCCTGCCAACGGGCCAAGGTCCACCGACACACCCGGGCCCCGCTGGCACCTTTCACCGTGCCCGAACGACGTTTCGACCACGTCAACGTGGATCTGGTGGGCCCCCTTCCCCCATCACGAGGGTTCACACACCTGCTCACCATGGTGGACAGGACCACCAGGTGGCCGGAGGCCGTTCCCCTCGTCTCCACCACCACCGCCGACGTGGCGCAGGCCTTCATCGCCACCTGGGTCGCCCGCTTCGGCGCACCGGCGGACATCTCGTCAGACCGCGGACCACAGTTCACCTCCGAGCTGTGGGGCGCGGTCGCCCGCAACCTGGGGGTCAAGCTCCACCGTACTACGGCCTACCACCCCCAAGCAAACGGGTTGTGCGAGCGATTCCACCGCTCCATGAAGGCCGCGCTCATGGCCGGCCTTCAAGACGGCGGTTGGGCCGACCGGCTGCCGTGGGTCCTTTTGGGCCTTCGCACGGCCCCCAAGGAGGACCTCCAGGCATCCACCGCCGAGCTGGTCTATGGCCAGGTGCTACGCGTCCCGGGCGAATTCGTGCCCGACGCTACCAGCCCCTGGTCCGCAGCTCGCCAGCGCTCGGACCTCCAGGAGGCCGCCCGACGGTTTGCCCCCGTGCCGACATCCCACCACGGTGACCCCCAGTCCTACGTCCCCCCAGCACTCCGCACCGCGGAGTATGTTTTTGTGCGTCACGACGCACATCGGCGGCCACTCCAGCCGCCGTACGACGGGCCCTTCCGGGTGCTGCGACGGGACGACAAGTCGTTCGTCATCGACATCGGCGGCAGGTCGGACCGGATTGCAGTGGACCGCCTCAAGCCGGCGCACGTGGACGTCGACCACCCACCACGGGTGGCCCTCCCGCCGCGGCGAGGCCGCCCCCCGTCCACGGTGCCCCCCACTCGACCGCCCACCACCTCACCGGACCCCCTCCCACGACCCGCCAGGGGTCGCTTCGGCCGGGTCATCAGGACCCCCCTCAAGTTGACCCTGCCGGTGCAAGTCGATTCTGGGGGGACGTGTGTAGCGGCTGCCGCTGGGGTTACACAATCGCCTTGCACCTATCAAGGACGCGGAGCGATCACCAGGCCGGGCTCGTCCAGGACGCCCGGGCAGGCCCGCGCTCGACTTGCCAGGCCTCGGTCGGGACGCCCGGGCAGGCTCGCCCTCAACTTGCCAGGCCGCAGCCGGGACGCGGGGCCACGCCCCCTGGCGCCAGGCCTGGGCAAACCCCCTGGCGGAATAGATATATATTGCTGACCGTAAAACGTTTTTCCCAGAGTGCCTGAGTGTTTGATTCGAATAAAGCAGCTCAGATGAATTCAAGCTTTTTGTCGCGTCCATTCTTTCGATCGACGTGGGAGCCACAGCTCCTTCAGTATGTCATTTATATAAATATATAAATATATTATATGAATATAAATGGCATATGAATATATGCTTGTATGTTTATGTATGTATGTATCCCTATATTTGTATATACACGTGCACCGGAAATGTAACGCAAACCGTAACTGTAAGCTGCGCTTCACTTCCGTTGAACTTGGGGCCGGTGAGTGAACTTTGGCGTGGCTCTCCCTTCTGTATGCAATTTTTTACTCACATCACACATCTCACACACATCACCATACACACTTGACTGATATACATGCCTGCTGTTTTTGTAGACTCAGAAGAAGACCTTTGTTGGTCGAAAGCTTGTCGAATTAAAGATCGAAGCCCTGAAGCTACGTCCGCGTCTTATTCAATCTCCCGATTATTTATTCAATGCAAATGAGACGCCCTGCTCGTACTGTGGAGTTTCTACTATTTCTCACAGTTATATATATATATATATATATATATATATATATATATATATATTATATATATATATATATATATATATATATATATATATATATATAAAGTAATGACTTGCGGTTGGGATTTTCAAATGAATCCATTTTTAGTTCTCCAACCTTTAATGAGCAAACAAACAAATGCTTGACGTTCCAGAAGGGCATTGATTGGTGGTTCAGTGTCCCCACCCCTTTTTCCCTTATATAAGGGAGGGTATAGAGTTGTTTTGCTTTACTCTTGAGAAAGGTCAGTGGATGCACGTTTGTCCGTGTTGCTGATCGAAACGTCGAGCAGTTGTTTGTTTGCTCATTAAAGGTTGAAAAACTAAAAATGGATTCATTTGATATATATATTATCTATATAAAGCAGTAAAGTATGTTTGTTTGTTTGTTTGTCCTCTTATAACTCGAGAACTACTCATCGCAGAGCAAAACCAAAGGAATATTCGGAATCAGTACGTCTCAGAGCAACTACAGTACACCTTAAAATTTAAAAAATTTCGCGTTTTAAAATTATGACGTCATCAGCGTATTTCGGAACGTGAATTTTTAAACTTCATATTCGGAATCAGTACGTCCCAGAGAAACTTCGTGACGTTAATTTTTCAATTTCATCCGATTGACATGGGACCAACGGCATGTGACAGAGAGTGAAACATTTATTTGACGACAATGACTTCCGACTTCCGGGTTCGGAATGCGGGACCAATGCCATTTGACAGGGAATAAAAAATAAATGCGACATTCAATTGACGACAATGACTTCCGACTTGACTCCCCCCTCCCCCTCCCCTCCCCCCTCCCCTTCTCCCCTCCCCTCTCCCCCTCCCCTCTCGCCCTCCCCCCTCCCCTTCTCCCCTCCCACTCCCCCCCTCCCCCTGAATGAAATTCAAACTGAATTTGCACCATTTTGAACCATGAATTACCTTTCAATGAATCAACGCATTGCGGCCGTGAAACATTACTACAAATGTAATGAACAACCAACGATGGCGGCACGCCGTTTGGCACTGGAATTCGATATTAACCCACCCCAGGGAAGAAACATATGATTGATTGTCGAGAAATTTGAAGCAACAGGGTCGGTAGCCACTGCAAAGAAGTCCATTCGTCCGAAAACGTCCGAAATTGCAAGTAAAACAGCTTGGTACACTTCCGTAATAATTTTCCCCCGAATAAATGGTTAGATAAACATGTCATTCATTTATTTCTACCTTTTTACCTTCGCAAAAGCGGAAGGTTATGTTTTGATCACTGTGTATTTATTTGTATGTCTGTGTGTGTGTGTGTATGTTATTCGCATAACTCAAAAAGTATTCAACCGAATTGCATGAAATTTGGTGGGATGATTGGTTATTATACGGGACACATTTGATTAGATTTTGGGAGCAATCGGGTCAAAGGTCAAGGTCAAGGTCACGAAAAGGTCAAAATCGTATTTTTACCATAGCGCGGTCAATTTTTATCCAATTGGCATGCAACTAATGCCAAAATGTTCAGAATTCAATGCCCGATCTTGTTTGTCATAACTCGGTCAATTCTTATCCGATTTGCATGAAATCAGCACCAAACTGTTCACTGTTCTGTTCCCTACACTCCCATGCCAAGTACAGAACAGTAGCTGCGGCGAAGGTATGCGCTCTACCGAGTGCCCGTTCTAGTTGTACACTGTAATACAAACGGCAAACAAACAATCAACTGACAGATATATATATATATATATATCTCTATAATATATAAAGGAGGAGTGTCTGTGTGTGTGTGTGTGTGTGTCTGTCTGGATGTCCGCTTATAACTCAAGAACTACACATCGGAGAAAAGTTTTAGACACAGATTCGGAATCAGCATAAAATCCTGGTGGTTATAGGCTCCTCTGTATTTTAATATCAATGGTTTAAAAAACCACGCCAGCTGCAATTCCATGGTGTAATTTGTGGCGGTGCTATTGCCCCTTTCCGATCCCGCGGTTGCGCGTACGTACAGTATACTGTACGTACATATTTATATATTTTTAATGTGCTTTTTATTGTATTTTAAATTGTTTTTTAGCTTCTTTTATTGTTAATTTATGTACTATTGTATTTATTTTAAATATATTTTTAAGGAAAACAAATGTTTTCACGTCCGTGGGAGTGACGTAAAGTCGCACATTATGACAAAATGCGCGCCATTTTTTCGCGCCAAGAACGAATAAACGGTAGTTGAGATTTTATTCGAATTCGAATTCCATTAAATTTCAACTGTTGGAAACAATAATTATTTCAACTGTTGGAAATTGAAATAATTATTGTTTCCAACAGTTGAAATTTAATGGAATTCGAATTCGAATAAAATCTCAACTAAAAAAAAAAACGTCGCGTTTTAAAATTGTGACGTCATCAGCGTATTTCGGAACGTTAATTTTTCAACTTCATATTCGGAATCAGTACGTCCCAGAGCAACTACAGCACACCTTAAATGTTTAAAAAACCTTCGGGTTTTAAAATTATGACGTCATCAGCGTATTTCGTAACGTTAATTTTTCAACTTTGCCGACAATGACTTCCGACTTCCGGGTTCGGAATGTGGGACCAATGCCATTTGACAGGGAATAAAAAATAAATGCGACATTCAATTGACGACAATGACTTCCGACTTGACTCCCCCCTCCCCCTCCCCCCTACCCCCTCCCCTTCTCCCCTCCCACTCTTCTCCCTCCCCCTCCCCTCCCCCCCTCCCTTCCCCCTCCCCCCTTTCTCCCTCCACTACCCCTCCCCTCCCTTCCCCCAATGCCCCTCCCTTCCCCCTAACCCCTCCCCTCCCCCCTCCCCCTCCCCATCCCCCCCTCTTCTCTCCACTCCTCCTCCCCCTCCCCCCGCTTCTCCCCTCCCCCCTCTTCACCCCTCCCCCCTCTTCTCCCCTCTCCCCCTCTTCTCCCCTCCCCACCCTCTCCTCCCCGCCCCCCCATTCCCCTCCCCTCCCCTTCCCCCTCCACTCCCTTCCCCCCGCCCGGCAATGCCGGGTACTTCCCATGGCCAGCTGTACGTGGGCTGCTCGAGGGTTGGAAAACGAAGCAATCTTTATGTCTTGGCACCAAGTAAGAAAACCAGAAATGTTGTATACCAAGAGGTTTTGAGAAATTGACAATTGACAAAACGTCATGGAGGAAATGTACTGTGATATTGCTCTAAAATATACATGTTCTTTTCATCATATATTTGTCTTATTCTTATTAAACCCGGGCGAAGCCGGGTACCTCAGCTAGTATATATATACAGTGGGGAGAACAAGTATTTGATACACTGCCGATGTTGCAGGTTTTCCCACTTACAAAGCACGTAAAGGTCTGTAATTTTTATCATAGGTACACTTCAACTGTGAAAGACGGAATCTAAAACAAAAATCCTGAAAATCACATTGTATGATTTTTAAGTAATTAATTTGCATTTTATTGCATGAAATAAGTATTTGATACATCAGAAAAACAGAACTTAATATTTGGTACAGAAACCATTGTTTGTAATTACAGAGATCAGACGTTTCCTGTAGTTCTTAACCAGGTTTGCACACACTGCAGCAGGGATTTTGGCCCACTCCTCCATACAGATCTTCACCAGATCCTTCAGGTTTTGGGGCTGTCACTGCGCAACACAGACTTTCAGCTCCCTCCAAAGATTTTCTATTGGGTTCAGGTCTGGAGACTGGCTAGGCCACTCCAGGACCTTGAGATGCTTCTTACGGAGCCACTCCTTAGTTGCCCTGGCTGTGTGTTTCGGGTCGTTGTCATGCTGGAAGACCCAGCCATGCCCCATCTTCAATGCTCTTATTGAGGGCAGGAGATTGTTGTCCAAGATCTCGCGATACATGGCCCCATCCATCCTCCCCTCAATACGGTGCAGTCGTCCTGTCCCCTTTGCAGAAATGCATCCCCAAAGAATGATGTTTCCACCTCCATGCTTCACGGTTGGGATGGTGTTCTTGGGGTTGTACTCATCCTTCTCCTTCCTCCAAACACGGCGAGTGGAGTTTAAACCAAAAAGCTCTATTTTGGTCTCATCAGACCACATGACCTTCTCCCATTCCTCCTCTGGATCATCCAGATGGTCATTGGCAAACTTCAGACGGGCCTGGACATGCGCTGGCTTGAGCAGAGGGACCTTGCGTGCGCTGCAGGATTTTAATCCATGACGGCGTAGTGTGTTACTTATGGTTTTCTTTGATACTGTGGTCCCAGCTCTCTTCAGGTCATTGACCAGGTCCTGCCGTGTAGTGCTGGGCTGATCCCTCACCTTTCTCATGATCATTGAGGCTCCACGAGGTGAGATCTTGCATGGAGCCCCAGACCGAGGGAGATTGACTGTCATCCTGAACTTCTTCCATTTTCTAATAATTGCGCCAACAGTTGTTGCCTTCTCACCAAGCTGCTTGCCTATTGTCCTGTAGCCCATCCCAGCCTTGTGCAAGTCTACAAATTTGTCCCTGATGTCCTTAGACAGCTCTCTGGTCTTGCCCATTGTGGAGAGGTTGGAGTCTGATTGAGTGTGGACAGGTCTGGAGACGGCTTTGCGGTAGGTCTTTGCGGTCTTTGTGGTCGGAGACGGTCTGGAGACGTCTTTTATGCAGATAACGAGTTCAAACAGGTGCAGTTAATACAGGTAATGAGTGGAGAATGGGAGGGCTTCTTAAAGAAAAAACTAACAGGTCTGTGAGAGCCGGAATTCTTACTGGTTGGTAGGTGATCAAATACTTATTTCATGCAATAAAATGCAAATTAATTACTTAAAAATCATACAATGTGATTTTCAGGATTTTTGTTTTAGATTCCGTCTTTCACAGTTGAAGTATACCTATGATAAAAATTACAGACCTTTACGTGCTTTGTAAGTGGGAAAACCTGCAACATCGGCAGTGTATCAAATACTTGTTCTCCCCACTGTATATATATATATATATATATACAACACAACAACATGCATTTTAAACGTTATATATATATATATATATATATCATATATATATATATATATATATATATATATATATATATATATATATATATATATATATATCATATATATACATTATATTGTAGCGACCCATGGATCCCCCAAGCGAGACCAGCAACAGAATCGCCTTGCTCCAGCCGGTGACGTAACCGGCGGGCAAACCACAGCGCCGGGGTGGCCGGTCACGTGACCACCAAAGCGTGCCGCGCGTGCGGTTATAATCCTTTGCACCTGTCGGTCACGTGACCACCAAAGCGCGCCTCGCCTGAGAGGTGTGGCATTCGGTTTCGGTTGTGCTTTCTGGTTTTGATATATATGCAGCCCGATAAACGGGCTTGTCAGAGTTCCCGAGTTGGTTTTTACAATAAACATCTTCTCGGACGAGTTTGTGTCTTGCCCGTCACTTCGTCCGTCTCAAGCAAGAGCCCTGCTCTTCACTGGTGACCCCAAATTTACGACACGCGATGGACACCGCAGTGTCCCTCAAATTGCCCACCTTCTGGGAAGCACATGCCGCCGTCTGGTTCGCGCAGGCGGACTCCCAGTTCACCCTGCGTAGCATCACGGAGGACGCCACGCGATACCATTACGTGGCCGCCGCGCTTGGCTCCGCGACCGCCGCCCGCTGCCTGAGCTTCCTCCAGAACCCGCCCACTGACGGCAAGTACGACGCCATCAAGGCACTTCTTCTGGGCGCTTTCGCCCTCTCCCCGGCTGAGCGCGCACGACGCCTGCTCGACCTTCCTGAGCTCGGCGATACGCGCCCGTCCGAACGCATGGACTACATGCTTGCGTTGCTCGGCGAGCACCCCTCGGATTTCCTGTTTCGGGAGCTTTTTCTTCGCCAGCTCCCGGCCCAGGTACGGGTCGCCCTGGCAGGCACGACCATCGTGAACCCCCGCGACCTCGCCAAGGAGGCCGACAAGATCGATTCGGCAAGCCAGCTCGCCGGAGTGGCGAGCCAGCTCGTCGGGGTGGCGGCCGGGAGCCCTCCCGCCCGGCGCCCGCTACGCAGTTTCCTTCCCGGAGGCCGCCGGGCCGGCGCGACTGGCAGCGGCGACGCCGCGTCGCCCGGTCCCGACGCGTCGACCGGAGCCCCCGCCGGACCCGGCCTGGTGTTATTTCCACGCCAGGTTCGGGCGACAGGCCCGATCATGTCGACCCCCGTGCACGTTCGGCAAGTCGGGAAACGGGCGGGCCGGCGTTCCCTACCAGCAATGAACGCCGGCCGTTCCGGAAACCTGCTATTCATCGCGGACCAAGCGTCGGGGCGGCGCTTTCTCTGCGACACCGGCGCCCAGCTGAGCGTCATTCCCGCTTCGGCGGAGGACAGGCGGGCCGCCGTTTGCGGCCCCTCCTTAATCGCGGCCAACGGCTCCGCCATCCGCACCTTCGGCCCAAGCACCGTCACCCTCCGCTTCGGCAGCCAGCTCTTTCACTGGGAGTTCGTGACAGCGGACATCCCCATGGCTTTGCTCGGGGCCGATTTTCTGTGCACGCACGGGCTGCTGGTTGACGTGAAACGCCGGCGTCTCGTCAACGCCGAAACTTTCAGCTCCCTGGCATGCGCTTTGAGCCGTTCCGTGCCCACCGAGTTTTCCTGCGTCCTCCCATTGGCAGACGACTTTGCACGTCTCCTCGCAGAGTTCCCGGCCCTCACGCGACCGACGTTTTCGGCCATCGCGGTGCGTCACGGCATCGAGCATCACATCCCCACTACGGGCCCGTCGGTGTACGCCCGGGCTCGCCGTCTTGATCCCGCCAAACTCGCCGTCGCCAAGGCCGAGTTCGCCGCGCTGGAGCGCCTCGGCATCGTGCGGCGCTCCGACAGCGCCTGGGCCTCGCCGCTGCACATCGTCCCGAAGCCGGGGGGCGGATGGTGGCCATGCGGCGACTACCGCCGCCTTAACGACGCCACTACCCCCGACAGGTACCCCGTCCCACACATCCAGGATTTTTCCGCCCGGTTGGCGGGGCGGACCATTTTTTCAAAAGTGGACCTGATTCGGGGGTACCACCAGGTGCCCGTCCGCCCGGCCGACATCCCGAAGACGGCCGTTATTACACCTTTCGGCCTCTTTGAATTCCTCTGGATGCCCTTCGGCCTCAAAAACGCGGCACAGGCGTTCCAGCGCCTGATGGACGGCGTGCTGCGCGACTTGCCGTTCCTCTACACCTACCTGGACGACATCCTCGTCGCCAGCACGTCCAGAGCCGAGCACCTCCTCCACCTCCGGACGCTGTTCGGCCGCCTCAGCGAGCACGTATTGATCGTAAACCCGGCCAAATGTCAGTTTGGTGCGGCGACGATCGACTTTTTGGGCCACCGCATCACCCGGACCGGTGCCGTGCCGCTACCGGCCAAAGTCGAGGCCATCACCGCTTTCCCGCGCCCCCCGCTCCGTCAAGGCGCTGCAGAAGTTCCTCGGGATGGTGAACTTTTATCACCGCTTCGTGCCCCGAGCTGCGCAACTCATGCGGCCCTTGTACGACGCCCTCCGCGGCCAGCCGGCGAAACGCGACGTTGTCTGGTCCACGGACATGGACGCTGCTTTTACCGGCGCAAAACGGGCCCTCGCCAACGCCACGCTGCTGGCCCACCCGGTACCCCAGGCTCCCATCGCCCTCACCACGGACGCCTCCGACTACGCCGTAGGTGCGGTCCATGAACAATGGGTAAACGGGGCCTGGCAGCCGCTCGCGTTCTTCAGCCGGCAACTCCTGCCCAACGAGTTGAAGTACAGCACCTTCAACCGCGAGCTCCTCGGGCTGTACCTGGCCGTCCGCCATTTTCGCCACCTCCTGGAGGGCCGCCCGTTCACGGCTTTTGTCGACCACAAGCCGTTGGTTTTCGCGATGGCCAAGGTCATGGAGCCGTGGTCGGCCCGCCAGCAGCGCCACCTCTCCGCCGTGTCGGAGTACACCACGGACATCCGGCACGTCGCCGGGAAGGACAACGCCGTGGCCGACTGCCTTTCTCGAGCCGGCGCCAACGCCGTCCACCTCGGCGTCGATTTCGCCCTAATGGCAACGGACCAGGCCACCGACGGCACGGTGCAGGCGCTCCGGGTGGCAGACACGGGCCTCCGCTTGGTGACGTCCCCTTCGCGGGCACGGTCCTGCTGTGCGACATCTCCCAAGGCTGACCTCGCCCCGTTGTGCCGGTCACCTGGCGGCGTCGCATTTTTGCTTCGCTCAAAGGCCTCTCTCACCCGGGCCGGAAGGTGTCCCAGAGGCTGGTGGCGGCACGTTTCGTCTGGCATGGACTGCGACGGGACGTCCGCGACTGGGCCAACGCCTGCACACCCTGCCAGCGGGCCAATGTCCACCGTCATACCCAGGCTCCGCTGGCTCCCTTCACCGTGCCCGAGCGACGGTTCGACCACGTCCACGTGGACCTGGTGGGTCCCCTTCCCCCATCGCAGGGGTTCACCCACCTGCTTACCATGGTGGACAGGACCACCAGGTGGCTGGAGGCCATGCCCCTCGCCTCCACCACCACCGCCGACCACCTGGGTCGTGCGTTTCGGCGCACCAGCGGACATCTCGTCGGACCGCGGCCCACAGTTCACGTCTGATCTATGGGGCACGGTCGCCCACACGTTGGGCGTTACCCTGCACCGCACCACGGCCTACCACCCCCAGGCCAATGGGTTGTACGAGCGGTACCACCGCTCCATGAAGGCCGCACTCATGGCCGGCCTCCAGGACGACGGCTGGGCCGACCGGCTCCCGTGGGTCCTTTTGGGCCTCCGCACGGCTCCCAAAGAGGACCTCCAGGCGTCCACCGCTGAGCTGGTGTACGGCCAGGCCCTCCGCGTACCGGGCGAGTTCATTCCCAACGCCACCAGCCCCTGGTCCGCCGCGCACCAGCGCACGGACTTCCAGGAGGCCGCCCGACGTTTCGCCCTGGTGCCCACGTCCCGCCACGGCGACCCCCAATCCTACGTCCCCCCCAGCACTCAGCACGGCGGAGTACGTCTTCGTGCGCCACGACGCGCACCGGGGGCCGCTCCGGCCACCATACGACAGACCCTTCCGGGTCCTACGACAGGACAACAAGTCCTTCATCGTCGACATCGGCGGCCGGGCGGACCGGATTTTGCTGGACCGCCTCAAGCCGGCCCACATGGACGTCGGCCAGCCACCACGGCTGGCTCTCCCACCGCGGCGCGGCCGCCCCCTGTCCACTGCACCCCCTGTCCGACCACCCACCAGCACACCGGACCCCCCCCCCCCCCGCGACTGGCCAGGGGTCGTTTCGGTCGGGTCATCTGGACCCCCCTCAGGTTGACCTTCCTGGATCAAGTCCATTCTGGGGGGGCGTGTGTAGCGACCCATGGGTCCCCCAAGCGAGACCAACAACAGAATCTCCTTGCTCCAGCCGGTGACGTAACCGACAGGCAAACCACGGCGCCGGGGTGGCCGGTCACGTGACCACCAAAGCACGCCGCGCGTGCGGTTATAATCCTTTGCGCCTGTCGGTCACGTGACCACCAAAGTGCGCCTCGCCTGAGAGGCGTGGCTTTCGGTTTCGGTTGTGCTTTCTGGTTTTGATATATATGCAGCCCGATAAACGGGCTTTTCAGAGTTCCCGAGTTGGTTTTTACAATAAACATCTTCTCGGACGAGTTTGTGTCTTGCCCGTCACTTCGTCCGTCTCAAGCAAGAGCCCTGCTCTTCAATATATATATAAACAGAAATCAGGCGCTACTTTTGACTCACCCTGTATATATATATACACATACCGTGTTGTCCCCCCTGGACAACTTTGGTTGTTAATATATTTAGAATCGCAAATTATACAACGATACGCTTTGGCTTATATGACACAGAAACTCAAAGTTTTGTGCACACCATCAATACATTTCAATGTGAACTCTGATTGTCACACGCAGGACATCAAGGTGGTGCACGTGTTCTTGCCATGTTCGGCTCAGCATGTTTGCGTCCACCAGTGTGAATGCAGCTGTGATCCGAGAATGAAGATCCTGCAGGTTTGCCACCTTGGTGTTGTGGAAAACATCTTTGACAAACACCCGCAGAAAAAAAATCAAGGGGGTTATTGACGGTGAACATGGGAGCCAAGCGGTTTGGGTCTGTCATTTGGTTTGAGTTCCTGCAGAATATGCTCCTTACAGGCATAAAGCCTAAATATTTGATGCAAAATCCTGTGTACAGTGGTGGTTGGTTGTTCCAGTTATCTGGATGTTTGCCGGATTGATTTTCTGGGACTTTGTTGAAATGATTCACTCCCTCATTCAACGTCTGCTGCACTTGTGCTTGGTCAACCGGTACTTTTCTTTTTCGACAACTTCCAGTCTCTTGAACCCTCTTGTACCACTATGACACTAATCCGCGATGGTGGATTCCTTCCATACCTTGTATACCTTGTATGGAAATTATACTGAACATGTGTGTCGGATCTCGTCTTGATGAACCATTTGACGCACTGAGCTTTCTCCGATGGAGCCGCCATATTATTTTACATTAAACCACCACAACTGAAAATAAAGAAAACGATATGAGTTTCTGTATCATATAAAACAAAAGATATCGATGTATAATTTGTGATACTAAATATATTAACAACCAAAGTTGTTCAGGTCCTTTTGGAACACCCTTTAAATATATATGAATGTACACATGAATATATACACAAAGAATTAAGTTAAGCACCCCCCCCGTTTTTTTACAACCTCGCACATTACAAGTTTGTTGTCGTCAAAACAGTGTAATATACCCATGATATTGCTATATTTTCTGGAGAAGTGATATTATGGTCACATAAAAACATAACAATCATGCCGTTTTCAATATTTTATTCTGAATAATTTAAGGTGAAATTTTTTGGGAATTTTAGGCATATTTTCACCTCAATTTAAGTATGGAGCTATAGGTCCATCACGGACAGTGTGGATGACGTTTATGTTTTCTAACGTACAGTCATTGTTCTGAGAAGACCTCTAGCGATCTTTGCGTCAATAACGTGTGTAGGACCCACGTGATCGGATCACTGACTCAACCCTACGTCTCATAGACCCTGTAAGCCGTCGTATGCGTTGCTGTGGCAGGTTGTTCCATTCCCGATGTAATGCACGTTCCAATTCATCCAGATTGGCTATTGGAGGGACCATCTTCGCAATTTGTCGTCCCAACATGTCCCAAACGTGCTCGAGGGGGTTCAGGTTCAGGACAGGATTAGGGGGTGCTTAACTTAATTCTTTGTGTAGGGGTGCTTAACTTAATTCTTTGTGTATACATACAAATACATACAAACTGGCATTTCACTCAGGCTGACTGGCATGGTCTTCAAGGAGCCATCAAGCATCTGGACTGGTCTCCCATCTCTACTGCCTCTGACATCAACCAATCCTGGGAATTCTTCCAAAGTAAACTGCTCTCTCTCATGCACAGATTCATCCCATCTCGTCTTCAGTTGTCATACCCTTCCTCCCATCCATAGTACACTGAATCTTGTGGTGAGGCAGTTGGCCTGAAACAACTTGCCTTCATCTCCTGAAAGGCAAATCCAACTGAAGGCAATCTTGGTTCCTTTGATAGAGCTCGGAACAAGTGTGTGTCTACCCTCAGGAGAGCCAGGAAAAAATATCTCTCTCCTCTCAGGACTGAACACTCAAACCTGTCTCCCTCCTCCAAATCCTGGTGGTGCCTGGTCAAATCTGTTTCTGGTGCTTATTCCCCTTCCATCCCCTCCCTTAACTCAAACGGCTACACAGTTGACACCGCACGTGAAAAAGCTGAATGCCCAACTCTGTGGTTGCCTCAAAATCGTGTGTCCCAAACCCATCTCTCTCTGTTCCCACCTTACCAGGTCATACGCAGCTGCTCCTGGACTCTGTGTCCTCTCCCGACAAGGTGGAGAATATTCTGTCAAACCTCGACTCTGATTCTGCAACTAGACCGGATGGCATCAGCCCATGGGTCCTAAAATCCTGCTCTGCCGCAATATCTCACCCTCTCTCTGTTCTTTTCACCCTCTCTTTGCTCAAGGTCATCTGCCATCTGCTTAGAAATCAGCAAACATTACCGCTTCACATAAAAAAGGTTCAAAAACAGATACTTGCAACTACAGACCAATCAGCCTGCTCCCAATTATCAGCAAAGTCATGGAATCCATCATTGCTTCGGATATCAAATCTTTCATATTCTCCAATGGCTTGATTTCGGATCAACAATTTGGATTCAGACCAGGTCATTCTACTCTGGACATGCTGCTTCTGTTGTCTCAACAATGAATGGAGGTCCTCAAAGCCAAACAGGAAATCAGAGCTGTCTCCCTTGACATATCACGTGCCTTCGATACGGTCTGGCACCCCGCTCGGCTCACCAAACTCTCCTCTTATGGTATCCATAGTAACCTCCACGAGCCATGGCTCACAGACTTCCTCTCCCGTCGAAGTCAACATGTGGCTCTAAATGGAATTCTCTCATCTCCCCTTCCTATCGAGGCTGGAGTTATTCGGGGCAGTGTTCTGGGCCCTGTGCTTTTTCTGGTCTTCATAAATGAAAATCGCTGGAAAATACTCTTTATCTTTTTGCTGATGACTCCACCCTCTGCTGCTCCATATCTCAACCCTCAGATCGGCAGTCTGCAGCCTCCTCACTCTCTGCAGACCTGGACAAAATCACAGACTGGTCAAACAAGTGGAACATGTCTTTCAATCCTGACAAATCTCACACTCTCACTATGTCTCTCCAAAAAGACTGTCTGGAAAACCCTCCCATCTACTTTCTCAACAATACTCTCCAAGAAGTTCTGTCGCTCAAGCTTTTGGTTTTCCCTATCTGCCATGATCTTTCCTGGGAAAGCCACATTTCCAAGCTGGCCTCCAAAGCCGACTGCGCATCCTCCATTGTGCAAAGTCCTTCCTTGGAACACCTGAGCTCCTCACTACATACAAAGCTTTCATCTGCAGCTTGATGGAATACTGCTCTCCCCTCTGGGCCGGTGCTCCTGCTTCACACCTAGCTCAGCTTCACGCTGTAGAAACCAAAGTTTTCAGAATCATTGAAATCTCCCGCAATGAAGCTAATTCTGAGGGCCTTTCACTCGCTTACCACAGGCAGATTGATGGTCTTTCTGTCTTCTACCGACTCCTCTCTGGCATAGCTCCCTTTGTCCTCCAAATATTCCTGCAAGATGCACAAGATCTGCCAGCATCCCTCTTCTGGTGAAACTGCCAAAATCAAGACCCTCTGTTCACCTTCACTCTTTCATTCCTATTTTTTCCTGCCTCTGGAACAAACTCCCACACTCTCTTCAATCCCTCTCCTCCCTCCAGGTATTTAAAAATCCCTCTCCTCCCTCCAGGTATTTAAAACAGCTGTTCAGCACCATCTCTTATCTTCCCCCATCCAACACCTTGATATTTTCTACCCCCGTTAAAACACCCCAAATCCACCTTTTTCAAATTCCATTTTCTAGTAAGTCCTAATAGTGTCCATTTGTTTTACTAGGGCATGCCCGTACTATATATATATCTAAAATTATATCCCCCCCCTCTATTTACATGGAATGGTTTGGTCCATTCGCAAAGCCAAAGGCAGAGCGAACGGCTTGCGAGTACGGTGACAATCCCCCCCCTCTATTTACATCAAATGGTTTGGTCCATTCGCAACGACCACAGAACCCCCCCCCCCTCTATTTACATGAATGGTTTGGTCCATTCGCAACGACCACAGAACCCCCCCCTCTATTTACATGCAATGGTTTGGTCCATTCGCAACGCCAAAGCGAACGGCGAACGGCTAAATCGCCATAGCTCGGTAAGTACTTGTCCGATTAATTTAAAACCTTGAAAAGGCACATCCTCGGGTCCCCAGCAATATACCTGGCAAGTTTAAAGTATATCGGACCCGTGGTTGTCGAGAAACAGCGGTCACAGACAAACAAACAAACGTACAAACGTACAAACGTACAAACAAACACACAGAGATTACTGGAATTATAGATAGATACCGTGTACACCCCCCCCCATCCCCCCCCCCCCCCTCCAGCCCTCTCCCTTCCACACATCTACCAATGTCCCTGTTCTCTACTGTTGTTGCCCCCGCTCTCTCTCCCCTTCTTGTCTCTCGCTGCCTTTATTATTACTATATGTTTCATGTGTGTTTCTATTTCTGTTTATGTTTTTATGTGTTTTATGTGCCAGCTTTTACATGAGCCACGACTTTGTATACTAAAAAAAAAAACCTTGATGTCATTTCAAAAATCCACAATTTTCATCCGATTGACTTGAATTGAATTGATCGACTTGAATTAACTTTAATTGAATTAACTTTAACTTCTAACTCTAACTGTATTAACTTTGATTATTTGACATTATTTAAATAATTTGATTGATTTGAATAAAGTTGTTTGGCTTAATTTAACTTAACTTAATTAATTAATTTGAAGAGGATTTGCATATCCGGTCACTTAATTCAACGGCCAATTATTTTTGAGGTCTAATGGTGAAAAGGTCAACACAGGCCAAATTTTTTAAATCATCAATTTTCCTAATTGACTGGAAATTTGAAGAGGATTTGCATACTTCATCATTGAATTCAACCACCAATACTTTTTATGTTAAAATATGCCAAAAGGTGAACATAGGCCAAAGGTCAACAACGTAGGTGAAATTTCTAAAATCCTCAAATTTCATCCAATTGACTTGAAATATGAAGGGGATTTGCAAATCAAATCATTGAATTCAACCACCAATTATGTTGAGGTCAACATAAGCCAAAAGGTCAAGAACTTATTTTAAGCATTTCGCAAGTATCGTATGATGCACGACATATTTATTGTTTTTTTTTTAGAACAAGATATATCAAAAAGTTGTGGAGTGATTCAGACAAAATTTGGTGGAGATGTTGGGTATGTGACACAGACTAAATAATTTGATTTTGGTGTAAAAGACCTGGATATATAGCACGATATCTCAAAGGTTGTGGATGGTTTCGGACTAAACTTGGTGGATAGGTTGGGTGTGTGACAAGGAGCAATTGATTCAATTTTGGTGAAGATTCGAATACGGATCCCGATCAGAGAATTTTAAAAGTAATTCTTGACCATTGAGTGACTGGGCCAAAAACGATATGTAGCACGATATTTGAAAAAGTTGTGGATGGCTCATGACAAAACTTGGTGGATTAGTTGGTTAGGTGACAAGAACAAGACAATTTGTTTTTGGTTCATGTCAAATCCAGATCTGATCGATCATGGATACAAAATGTAAACTGTGCAGCCTGGCGGAGGTATGCTCTACACCGAGTGCCCTTCTAGTTACCTCCGGCACCAAAGGTGGATGGAGATTATGTTTTCACCCCTGTCTGTCTGTTTGTTTGTCTGTCTGCCTGTGAACAAGATATCTCACATGTGACAAGGACCGAAATGATTAGATTTTGGTGAAGATACGGATTCGGATCTGGCTACGAGAATTATTCAAGTGATTCTTCACCATTGGGAATTAGGGCCAAAAAATGATACACAGCAGGATATCTCAAAAAGTTGTGGACGGATTTGGACGAAACTTTGTGGAGAGGTTGGGTGTGTGCAAGGACTAATCCATTCGATGTTGGTGAAGATCTGAATATGGATTCAGATACGAGAATTATTTAATTTTTAAGTGATTCTTCACTATTGAGAGATGGGGTGAAAAGCGATATATAACATATTTTAAAAAGATATGGAAGAGTTATGAATAAACATGGTGGATGAGTTGGTTTGGTGACAAGTACAAGCCGATTAGATTTTGGTTCAGGTCCAAATCCAGATCCGGCCTATCATTGGATACAAAACGTAAACTTTTCAGCCTGGCGGACGTATGCTCTCCACCAAGTGCCGTTCTAGTAACTTGAATGTGACAACATCTAATTATAGGGAATTTGGCAAGGTACCAACAGACAAACGACTACCTTACCTGGAGATAAAAAAAAATCTCCAAATTATCAATAACCATTGAATTCGATGAAAAGCTACAACAGGAGCAAACATTAAGAACAGCAGAACAAAGGATGAAAACCTTTTCAGGAAACTGAAGCAGGCTGATGAGAAAGAAAAAAAACAATTAGAATAGTCCAAAGAAGCACAGCCCTCCACTGATGTAAATATATCTGCCAAGTGTCTGTCTCTCTCTCGACTCCAAAACATTCATTATGTGACAAAAATGTATGAAACTATCCCGCTACGCCCGCTGAAGTTGCTACAGGCCATATGTGTGTGGTTCTCGCTGCACGTGTAGATCCACATAACAAGAAATGAAGTGGCTGAGAAAGCACGACTCTCTTTTTAAAATACAAATCACAGCACGTGGGACCAATCACGAATGCTCAACAGACAGCATTTCTGCTTGAACAGATATTTGGAACTCCAAAGAACAAGCATTCCAGCTTTGAGCTTTCCTGGAGTAAAAACAATGGAGGCATAATGGACGAGCCACTGCTGTCCCGCGAGGTCAAGATTCACTTTGAACTTTGTGTTTCTCTTGGAAGAAAACACGTCAGAGATATAATCTCAATCATCATCCCACCATTTAAGGTGTGTACGGTCTCCTGACATACGGTGGTCAAATTATCAATACTGAACAGCAATCTGGCCTTATCGGTGGATATGTCATGTTTGCCTTTGTGTGCACAAGATCTACATTCTTCAAAAGCTGGCACTGTTGGATCTTGGAGTTCAACAACACCCTAACCCTAACAACCCTAACAACCCTAACCCTAACTAGAGGTTCCAGGGAACCTGAACTCAACTGGTCTATATCAATGTGGTTAGAATATGCATAATAGAACCACAAACTATAAAGTTTATATGTGCGTTTATATGTGTGTTTTCAAATATCTTTAAGTGGCAAAAGGCACAAGTTTCACCAAATTTGATCAGTATTTGTGACTTTTAGAGCTTAGACGTCATCCAAACTGATGTTTATGGGTCAAGTCATGTCATAGGTCATGATGAGGTCATTTTTCGGACATCGTCAAAACCCGTAATATATGTGTTGAGGTTTACGTACTGTACTGTCTACACACCAGGTTTCAGCCTTCTAGCTACATTAGGAAGTACCAGATTGACAAAAATTGATTTTTCAATATGGCCGCCCTGCCGCGCCCATTTTTTGGCACAATCCCAAACTAGTTTATGTCTTAAAGATGCTGCATAACAGGTTTCATCAATTTAATCAATATTTGTGACTTTTAGAGCGTAGACATCGAAATGTTTACAGACGACAGACAGACAGACGACAGACAGACAGACAGACGGACTACAGACGACGGACACTGGGTGTCGACAAAAACTCAGCTGGACATAGTCCAGTTGAGTTCACAAGCCTAATGCTAACAACCCTAACCCTAACCCTAACCATAACAACCCTAACCCTAACCATAACAATCCTAACCCTAACAACCCTAACCCTAACAACCCTTACCCTAACAACCCTAACCCTAACAATCCTAACATTAACAACTCTAACCCTAACAACCCCAACCCTAATCCTAACAACCCTAACCCTAACAACCCCAACCTTAACCCTAATCCTACCCTAACCCTAACAATCCTAACGTTAACAACCCTAACCCTAACACCCCAACCCTAACAATCCTACCCCTAACAACCCCAACCCGAACCCTAACAATCCTAACGTTAACAACCCTAACCCTAACAACCCCAACCATAACAATCCTACCCCTAACAACCCTAACCCTAACAACCCTAACCCTAACCCTAACCCTAACAATCCTAACTTTAACAACCCTAACCCTAACAACTCTAACCCTAACAACCCCAACCCTAATCCTAACAACCCTAACCCTAACAACCCCAACCTTAACCCTAATCCTACCCCAACCCTAACAACCCCAACCCTAACAACCTAACCTAACAACCTAACAACCTAGCCTAACAACCCTAACCCTAACAATCTTAACCCTAACAACCCTAACACTAACAACCCCAACCCTAACAATCCTAACGTTAACAACCCTAACCCTAACAATCATAACCCTAACCCTAACACTCCTAACCCTAACAACCCCAACCCTAACAATCCTAACCCTAACAACTCCAATGTATCAAATTGTCAGGCAGGGCCAGTTGGGTCTGGGATGATCTCAAAAACAATGAACACAATGCCAGCATACTCGCTTGACAACTTTAACAATGGAACTGCATATGACAGGGAAGTGTGGACAGTGCAGAACTGTACACATCACTGACACGAGGACCTGAATTTGTCCGAATCTGCAAGCATATTCCCTATTTTGTATTCCCCTTCTTTGATCTCGCCTTTCCCTTTTACCCTCCACCTGATAGCCTTGTTTTATAACAGCCCACGCAAGGCTAGGCCAATGCATTGGAAGTGACAGGTGCACAATATGAGACAGCAGCATCCCCCCTTTTCACCCCTCTCTACGTCATTCCCATGGTTACCAACCATGAGCTCTGACGCTGAACCACACAGCATACAAGAGTGACGTTCAGAAATCCCATTGGTTCATGAATTTGCACAGTCATGTGGACTGAGGTTTAAGATTCGTGGAACAACCTCAAAGTAGATTGACAAATATTCTGTAAAAATAAACTGGACACTGGATGGAAACTGCTGAATGGTTCTTCATATTAATTGGGCCCACAAATTATCCCGGGACAGCGGCACCATTCCGAAACGAATACAGTGGACGCATCGGCATTATGATTAATGGATGGCGAACAAACTCTCAACAAAGGAACTGTGCTGCGCAAGCGAGGCCAAGTAGGGGATGTGGTGAGGGTCTCAAGAGGCTGATGCGCAGACGCTCGGAATAACGTGACTGCTGGCATGTAGGTCATTGCGTACGTTTCCTCCAGATATAAACAAGCTCCTCTATCCATTCTTCAGTCACTATAAATGATCAAATGCCATATATGTAACATGTTGTGTCACGATCATGTGATGTCAATGTCAAATACTGTGCACTGCAGTCGATTGTCCATTCACTCCTATTACCCTTTTAATTTGTATTCAAGTATTATACATACTATATGTATTACATAATACATATATATGTATACATATGTAACACATATATATGTATTATACATACTGTATGAGTTCTTCCAATCTCCTTCAAAAACTGGGAGAAATGAAATCATGAATGAATTGCTTTTGTTAACTCAATCACAACGAATTAGCCACGAGTTAGGTGAGACGATGGTTAACGTTGGGGAGGAAGTGAATAGGAACCTAATGCATTGTGGCATAAACCATAATAGGATATGATGTATTATGTAATAGGATGCATTATGGCATTAACCCGACAGCAATACCTTCTTCTGTTTTCCTCCAGTAATATGTTGGACTCATTGAAGGACTTTGTGTCCTTCCTGTTGGTTCATTCCCATGCTTGTTGCCCTGCATGTCCAATGTTATTGCATTGCACCTTTTCCCCACTGTCGTCTCACTTCACTGTCACTGTCATGTTTCCCCACTGTCATGTATGTACAGTATGTATGTATGTATGTACAGTATGTATGTAAGTATGTATGTACAGTATGTATGTAAGTATGTATGTACAGTATGTATGTAAGTATGTATGTGTCATGTATGAAGTGCAAATAATCACCGTTGTATCCCTACACCGTGACCGCATGGTATCATTATGCGTGAGCACGGATGGCGCTGAGGTGAATCGGGCCTGTATCGGCAGAGTGAATAAACGTGTACGACGATTGATCGTAGTTTGTCGAGATACCTTACATGGCGACGAGGATAAACATCTAGACCATGACTTCTTTCGGCCATATCGATGAATTCGACCCTCATGAGGGGGATTTTGACACGTATTCTGAGCGGTTGTCTTTCTACTTCGAGGCGAACGGCATCGCGACCGAAGGCCGGATGAAGGCCGTCTTCCTGTCCGTTTGCGGAGGTGAGACGTTCACACTCGTTAAAAACCTGATTCGGCTTCGGACAATCCAGGAGTTCACGTATGCAGAGCTCAAGGCCGCTTTGAAGGAACATTGTAATCCAGCTCCTTCAGTCATCCTGTGTCGGTTTAATTTTTACATGTGCAGACAGCAGCAATGTCAGTCGATCGCAGACTTCATTGCACACCTCAAAAAACTGTCACATCTGTGTGAGTTTGGGGACACGATCGATGACATGCTTCGTGATTTGCTGGTGGTTGGCATGTCCGATGACCGCACTCGTAGACGCCTGCTTGCTGAGAGAAGACCGACGTTCCAAAATGCCAGAGACACCGCCATTTCCATGGAAAGTGCTGAACGCAACGCTACAAGCATCGGTGCCACTCGCTCGTCTGGTACCAGCCCTGCTGTGAATCGGTTGGATCATGTTCAGCCAAAACGTTGGAACAAGGCTCCTCGTCAGAAGCCAGTGCAGTCTCAAACCCACAACAACTGTTTTCGGTGCAACGGAAAGCACCATCCGGAGACGTGTCGGTTCAAAGATGCCACCTGCCATTTCTGTTCGAAAACTGGCCATATTGCTCCAGCTTGCATCACTCGCAAATCGGGAAAAGGAAAAGCTGCTGACAAGATTCATCAGTTTATCGGTTCGGAGGAACCCGAGCTTGACCAGGTGAGCTCTGTTTCCGACAACTCAGAATCGTATGACCTGCTTCATATTGATTCTCACCATAGGCGGGACCCTCTTCTTGCCAATGTTGTCGTCAACAATCGACCATTGCAAATGGAGGTCGACACTGGTGCGGCCGTCTCGCTCATCAGCCATGCTGTTTTCACAAACCTGTGGAGTGATGCTGACCGACCCCATCTGAAACCTACTACCTATGGACTCTCCACCTATACAGGTGAGAAGATTGTTCCCTGCGGTACATGTGACGTCACGGTGGGCTACGATAACCGTGAGTTTCACCTACCCCTGATCGTCATTCCTGGAAAGGGCCCTTCCTTACTCGGCAGGAACTGGTTGAGTATAATTCGACTGAAGTGGGAAAGCATTCATCAACTCCGGGCAGCCAACGTTTCTCCTACCGCAGCATACACACTCAAAAATGTGCTGGATACGTACCCGGATGTCTTCAAGGATGAGCTTGGAACCTTGAAAGGACATACGGCTAAACTCAGGGTTGACCGGGATGCCAATCCTATATTTTGCAGGGCTCGCCCAGTCCCTTTCGCCCTGCGTGAGCGGATTGACAAGGAACTGGATCATCTTGAAAATCTGGGGATCATCGAGCAAATCCAGTATGCCGAATGGGCGGCGCCCATCGTTCCGGTCATAAAATCGGACCAGTCCATCCGCATATGTGGAGATTATAAAATGACCGTGAACAAGTGTTCTTCATTGGATAAATATCCAATCCCGAGGATCGAAGACCTCTATGCTCGTCTCACGGGAGGCAAGACTTTTACGAAACTCGATCTCAAATCCGCCTATCTACAGCTCTGCTTGGACGAGAATTCGAAACAGTATCTTACCATCAACACGCATCGTGGGTTGTACAGGTACCACCGACTTAGTTTTGGAGTGAAATCTGCACCTGGAATTTATCAGCGTGTCATGGACAGTTTGTTTGCCACCGAACGCAACGTCGTTTGTTACCAGGATGATATTCTGGTTACTGGTCGTACGGACGCGGAACATCTACAAAACCTGGAGAGAGTTCTGAAGAAGATTTCGGACTCCGGCCTACGTTTGCGTCGAGACAAGTGCAAGTTTATGGTGCCATCAGTCACGTACCTGGGTCATACGATTGATGCCGAGGGTCTACACCCGACAGATGAGAAAGTCCGAGCTATCAAGGATGCTCCTGCTCCACGAGACGTGACCGAATTGAAGTCATACCTCGGTTTGCTTCAGTTCTATGGTCGTTACATCCCGAATGTGACCGACGTTTTGGGCCCCCTTTATCGGCTTTTGAGGAAAGGAATCTCCTGGAGCTGGGGGTCTACTGAACAATCAGCATTCCAGACCTCTAAGGATCTGCTCAAATCGTCCAATGTTCTCGTTCATTTTGATCCAGAGAAAGATCTTGTGCTGACATGCGATGCCTGTCGGTATGGAGTGGGGAGTGTATTATCACACGTGATGCCTGATGGTACGGAAAGACCGGTTGCATTTGCATCCAGAACGTTGTCCCCGGCAGAGAAGAACTATTCCCAACTTGACAAGGAAGGATTGGGAATCGTTTTCGGCGTCAGCAAATTTCGCCAGTACCTTCTTGGACATCATTTCACGATTCGCACTGATCACAAGCCGCTGATCAGTCCGTTTGGTCCAACTAAGGCGACATCTGACACACTACCGCCCAGGATCATCCGCTGGTCCCTGTTTCTCGCTGCTTATGACTACACCATATGTTATAAGCCTGGTTCATCTATCACAAATGCAGATGCCATGAGTCGGTTACCCCTTCCAGAATCCGTTGATGATACGCCTACACCAGGATCCATTATCGCACTGATGGATCATCTGGAGGATTGTGCTGTCGATTCCGGCCAGATCCGCACTCATACTCGACGAGACCCCGTTCTGTCCAGAACTGTCCAGGCTTTACAGCTTGGATGGCATTTGCTACCTGAGGGTGACCCAGATTTTGCGGCTTTTAAAGCACGTAAAAACTAACTCAGCGTGGAAAATGGTTGCCTACTCTGGGGATGTCGTGTCGTGATCCCGAAAAATCTGCGTTCCAGGGTCATGGATGAAATCCATGACTGTCACCCCGGGATTGTGAAGATGAAGTCACTCGCCAGAAACTATGTGTGGTGGCCGAATCTTGATGCTGATATCGAACATCATGTTCGACATTGTTACCCCTGCCAGAGCACCCGGAATACACCTGCGAAAGCGCCACTGCATCCCTGGGAATGGCCCAGCGAACCGTGGCATCGCCTGCATCTCGATTATGCCGGGCCTATTAACGGCAGCATGATTCTAATAATTACGGACGCGCACACAAAATGGATTGATGCCTATGTGACGCGTGGTACTACGTCAGCCATTGTCATCGAAAGACTCAGACGCTGTTTCGCCACTCATGGTCTGCCCAGGATGATCGTGAGTGATAACGGTTCGTGTTTTTCCAGTACCGAGTTTGCCGAGTTCACACGTCGGAACGGCATCAAAATAAGTTTGTCAGCCCACATCACCAGGCTTCAAATGGCTTGGCCGAACGATCTGTGGGAATCATCAAATCCGGATTGCAGAAACTTCAGGAGGGAACCCTGGAAACAAAGCTTTCTCGTCTCCTGTTCAAATACCGCATCACGCCACAATCAACAACCGGTGCAGCTCCGTCTGAGTTATTGATGAAACGACACGTGAGATCGACACTTGACAATCTCAAACCAGACATATCATCAAACGTTTATCAGAGCCAGCTTAATCAAAAGTTGGTGCACGATAAGTCGTCCAACAGTCGATGTATCAACATTGGAGATCCAGTGTTTGCCCGAAATGTTGGTGCAGGTGTGACGTGGCTACCGGGGGACATCATCGAGAAGCCAGGTCCACTGTCCTGCGTGATTCGCCTGCAGGATGGCCGTGAAATTCGTCGACATCAGGACCACATAACCTACCGTCACTGTGAGTCGATAGAGCCTGCAGCATCGTCACAGTCAGGACAACAGTTCGACCCACCACTGCCGGAGATCGTCGTGGCCGCTCCAGCCGGCTCGGATGCCCCGAAAACCTCTGCGAACGCTACACCCTTCGTGGAGACCAAAGGAATCACCTCGGACTCTGTATCCACTGGTACACCGCGACCCAAAGGTATCACCTCGGACTCTGTATCCACTGGTACACCGCGACCCAAAGGAATCACCTCGGACTCTGTATCCACTGGTACACCGCGACGCTCAATGCGTGAGAGAAAAGCACCCGACCGGTTGAATCTTGGAAGATGTTTTTTTTCATGGTGACACATGTTCTATTTTCACGGTGACACATGTTCTATTTTCACGTATTTTCATTATTCTCATAACCGTTTGCACACATATTTTCACATGTTTTGGAAATGTTGCTTTTGAAATGTCAATTCTTGAAATCTAGCACGTATTGCTCTTGGTAATTTTGGACTTAAAGGGGAGGATGTCATGTATGAAGTGCAAATAATCACCGTTGTATCCCTACACCGTGACCGCATGGTATCCCTACACCGTGACCGCATGGTATCACTACGCGCGAGCTCGGATGGCGCTGAGGTGAATCGGGCCTGTATCGGCAGAGTGAATAAACGTGTACGACAATTGATCGTAGTTTGTCGAGATACTTTACAGTATGTATGTATGTATGTACAGTATGTAAGTATGTATGTACAGTATGTATGTACAGTATGTATGTATGTATGTATGTACCGTATGTAAGTATGTATGTACAGTATGCATGTACAGTATGTATGTATGTACAGTATGTATGTATGTATGTATGTACAGTATGTATGTACAGTATGTATGCATGTCTGTCATCGCTACTCTGCCAAGAGGATTTGACCTAAAATCTGAAACTTTCAGGGATTAATGAGGACACACTCATGTTGTGCCTGTGCAAGTTACATTTGATTCTGTCAAGCTTTTAAAAGAAAACTTTTTTCACCTATCTTTATAGTATTTGGGGGTAAGGGAGGGGGGGGGGGGGGGAAGGGGTGGGTGGCTGAAATTGGAATTATTCGAAGATTCCGAGAAATATCGCCACAATGTATAATATATGCTCATTTAAAGCAGTATGCATTTTTTCTCTTCATATACATAACCCGTGTTAATGTGGTCTGTTGTCTATACACCACCCAAATAAAGGAACATGTCATAAGAACATGTTGCACACTTGGAACAAGATCGCCCGTAGGGTCGGTACTCTGCTATGGTATTAATAATCATAAAGATAAGAGCATAACCCCCCTGGTGACTCCCGTATAGGGAGCAACTGCTTCTCGTAATATAAATAAATCTGTGTCAATGACCATCAGTTTGGATTCCATCCCAGTTACTCAACTCTGGACGTGCTTCTGCTCGTCTCTCTCAGCAATGGTGAGCAGCCCTCAATCTTAAGAGGTTTAAACCGTCTTCTCCTTCTCCCAGTAGTGGATGAAGTTCCCCAGGGCAGTGTTTTGATCTCCCTCTTGCTCCTTATCTACATAAATGACCTCCATGAGATACTCTAGAAAACCCTCTCTTCCTTTTTGCAGATGACTCCACAATGTGTAATACAGTACCCCATCCCTCTGCTGGGAAGATAGGAGCTGCCTCTGCCTCTCTGTTAATCTGGAAATGATTACACTCTGGTCTGGTAAATGGAACATATTCTTCAATCCTTGAAAATCTCAGTCTCACCCTATCACTTGAAAATGACAGTCAAACAAACCCAGCTATCTCTTTCCTTAGCCTTCCACTGGAAGAAGTTCAGTCTCTTGCTATTCTAGGCTTCACCATGACCTTTCCTGGGCTGACCAAATCGCAAAACCGGCCTCCAAGGCTAGCGGCAGACTGGGCATCCTCTGTTAATCCAAGACTTTCCTTGGAAAAGCAGAGCAACTCACAGTCTCCAAGGCCTTTGTCCATAGCTCAACAGAGTACCGTCCTCCACTTTGGGCTGGTGCCCCAGCATCACATCGGTCTCTCCTGATTTTGTGGAATCTAAACCTATCCAGGCGACATGTTTTTCCAATAACCCCCTCCTGGTTAAACTTCCAAAATCCAGGTTATCTGCACACCATGAATTTTTTTATTCCTTGCTTCTCCCAACCATGGAACCACCTTCCAGAGGCTGTTCTGTCTCACTCTTCCCAGGAGGGCTTCAAGCAAGCAGTGCATCGCCATCGCTTGTCATCCCCAATCCTGACCCATGATATTCGTTACCTTTTCTCATCCAATCATCGAACTTGCTATTTTCAGCATTTCCTCCCCTCCTTTTCCTGTTCATTCATTCATCCCTTTGATGGTTGTTCCACTGGTCGTTCTACCCTCCATATACGTGTGCAAACTCATATATATATACACGCACACAAAGGTGGATACTTTGAGACCTGGGAGGTCTCCTTTCCACCTTCTGAAACACATGTAGCTAACCACCAACAACAAACACACACATCATTAAGGAGACATTATACTGTATTATTCAGATACGTCTGTATGAACCCTTTAGTGTAAAAAAATGAACCTTTCTGTATAAAAAAACCCTTTGGCCCATATAAGTGCAGGCTTTGAATGACGCAGGAGAATGCACGCGCTCCTTCCCACAATGTTCTTTTCTTTTTCATCCATTTTGTACGCTATAATTATGGACGTCTATGATACTGCAAAACATTATTGAGGAAAACAAAATCAATCAGGCGAAATACAGAACAGGGCAGAAATCTTGGGCACGTCTCCATCAATCCTGATGCAGACAAAATGGTGTCATTTGCACCGAAGCGTGGCTTGTGCTAACGGAACCTTCGATCATCATGCGCTTTGTTCCCTTCTATCATGCGTGATGGCGGCTCTCACATTGCCGGGGATCCAAAAAAAAGCCTTGTACGTTAACAGGAAAAATACCTTTTAAAATGCCGTCAACTACCCGCTAACATTTTTTCTTCTTTTTTTGTATACAGGATCGAGGCTCGTGAAAGAGCTAACATTTATCACACAAAAAATCAAAACAGACACACAAAGTATATAATAAGGGGAGTGGTAGACAAGATGGGGAGAGAAGGGGAAGCACAAACACAACATTTGAGAGCAGGGACATCGGGAGATCTGTGGGAGGGAGCGGGCTTGGGGGGAGGAGGCGTGGGAAGGGGGGGAGGGGTGGGAGAAGTATAAAACACAAGGACACTGCAAGGACTTCCAGGACAGAAGTTGATATTTCAAAAAAGTGGATCTGGGGTGAAATTAGCGGGGGTAGAAAAGATCAAGGTTTTGGATGGGGGAAGATAAAAGATGGTGGTGAACAGCTGTTTTAAAGACCTGGAGGGAGGAGTGGGATTGAAGGGAGTGAGGGAGTTTGTTCCAGAGGTGGGGAAAAAGGGGAATAAAAGAGTGAAAGGTGAGCAGAGAGTCTCGATTTGGCAGTTTAACCATAACAGGGTTGCTTGCAGATCTTGTGCGACCTGTAGGAATATTTGGGGGACAGAGCGCAGAGAGAGCTGGGGGAGCTAGGCCGGAGAGGAGTCGGTAGAAGACGGAAAGACCACCAAGCTGCCTGCGGTGAGTGAGTGAGAGGCCCTCAGAGTTAGCTTCATCGCAGGAGATTCCAATGATTAGACATCAATATTGTGATAGCAGCTTCATGGTTAGAACAAACCATCTACAAATTCTGAACACAAAAATGATGAAATTTGATCACCAACGGCATCTCACTCATGTGTACAACATCCTTCACTTCCCCTTATCATTCATTCTACAATCTCACTTTACCATATCTCCCTCTCTCTCTCTTTCCTTCCTTCCACCCTTTGCTATTCAACTCTCCTACCCTCCCTTTCTCCTTCCTTTTCTAAGATCTAATTTTGTTGGTTTGCTTCTTGCCATTTGGTACAAGTAAACAGCCCATAACTTTAATTTCGTCATCTGTAATCAGTAATTAGGAAATTCATAAAAACAACAGCACAAAATCTAGTACATTTGAGTAAAGTCTATAATTATGTAACACAACAACAGTTTGTTTTTCAACATGCTTCAGTCGTTTGAACAGCGTTTGCGGGCATGAAGAATCAGAAAAAACTCCTGATTTATCGGCTTTGGTGGACAGAGAAAACAGAGAGAGCGCACATTAGTGCAAGTAAACAGGCCAAAAATGCAATTCCCTTTATGTCTCGGATGTTGTTTTTCCTCACAGTGACATTCGACCTTCACAGAGAAGCTTGCACATCGCATATTCACATGCAGAATAAGGGCATCAGGAAACATCCATGTATGTTTAGGCAAATTGGAAACGGATCCCGGCATCGGGAGTTCCATGTCAGATGGAAACACAAAACGAGGCAACAACAACCCTCAGGTTTCTACAGTTGCTGATATGAACTGCTTCATTCGTGGCTGTTGGCTTAGCGGTTGGGGTGCCGGCTTGGGATCCTAGGATCCTGGGTTCGAATCCCGATCGATCGCTGAATTAACGCCAGGGGGGTTGACTCAGCCTGTCATCCTTCCGAATTCGGCAAATTGAGTACCAGCTTGCTGGGATGAATGACCCCGGTGTGTGCCCCGAATTAGAATAGGTACACCGTATCCCTGCGCATCGTAAGAGGCGACTAAGATTGATTGTCATGGGGCCCGCAAGGCTAACCCCCGCCCTAGCGGGGAAAATGGCCTTAAAACGATCATTCATTCATTCAGCAGATTGAGGAGTCTCTCTCAGATGCTTTCAATAGTATCAAAAATCTGAAAATATGAATTGCAAAATATTTGACACTCATTTCTAGGAATTCCCACCGCCACGAGTTAAAAACTAAAATGAAAACAAAAATGACTGAAAAGGCTCGCAGTGGAGCGCAAACCTCCACCAGGCTGAACACTGTACGTTTTGTATCCCACTGATAGGCCAAATCTGGACCTGGACCTGAACCAAAATCGAATCGGCTTGTTCTCGGTCACATATCCAACTCATGCACCAAGTTTCGTCGAAACCTTCCACAACCTTTTGACACATTATGCTATAATATCGTTTTTGGCACAATCTCTCTCAATAGGGAAGAATCACAACCAGAAAGGCACTCTTCAACGTTGCGACGTCGACAGGTATGTCTCCGCCCACATTATTACATCATTATAGATACACTTGTACCAAGTTTGATTTAAATCCATTCAGCCGTTCTCAAATATCACTGGCATGACCTCTGACCTTTAATGCTGAAATCTAATCCGTTCATCATTGCATCATCTATAATAATCTATAATATAAACGGAGCTTGGCCTTGGCATGCCTGTGTGCGTGCATCCATCTGTCCGACAACATTTGTCCGATAGTGGATACAACTAATCAAGAAATAGAAATAGCTCCTACACAATCGGCAGTGTTGTCAATCAGATGCTGGGCAATCTGCAAACAGTGTGATATAGTTGAGTAAGGTGAGGATAGATGGGCCTGTTTAAATTTAAATTAAAAACAAAAACTCTTCCGCCCTCATCTTCTTCTTCACTTATAATAATGGTGAGTCTCATTCAATCTCGTTTCTCATATCGACGAGATTGAGGAAATGCTTTCTGTATTAAATACTTTTTGTCTTCAAAGTTTCCATTTCATTCATACATCAGTAATGCATCGCCCTAGCAAACAGTATTTCTGTTTATACACTGCCTCAGATCAATGCAGGTGAGAAAAGGCCACAAATAAAAACTCCTGATTTAGGACTCCTGACAGGACAAAACAAAACTCCTGACAAAACAAACCAAACGCAGCTGATATGTCAATAAATTATTCGCACGCATTTTAAAGGGTGAAAGTTTATTTTTATTTATTTGCTCTGAAAACCTGTCAGTCAAAACACGATACCATCTATTTATTACGTAAGCAAAAAATGGCAGAATTTCCCTATTCCACTCTGCACTGTATTTTCCATACATGTAACGTTTGTGACGCATGGGCACACATGGCGAAACTGCAAACACCAACTTGAGATGATGGTTATACCCACATGAAGACAGGATCTACCAGGAATCCTATTTTGTTCTTGCCCCCATATATTAGCCATCACAACAAAGAATGGTATATTAGCCATCACAACAAAGAATGGTATATTAGCCATCACAACAAAGAATGGTATATTAGCCATCACAACAAAGAATGGTATATTAGCCATCACAACAAAGAATGGTATATTAGCCATCACAACAAAGAATGGTATATTAGCCATCACAACAAAGAATGGTATATTTGCCATCACGACAAAGAATGGTATATTAGCCATCACAACAAAGAATGGTATATTAGCCATCACAACAAAGAATGGTATATTAGCCATCACAACAAAGAATGGTATATTAGCCATCACAACAAAGAATGGTATATTAGCCATCACAACAAAGAATGGTATATTAGCCATCATGACAAAGAATGGTATATTAGCCATCACGACAAAGAATGGTATATTAGCCATCACGACAAAGAATGGTATATTAGCCATCACGACAAAGAATGGTATATTAGCCATCACGACAAAGAATGGTATATTAGCCATCACAACAAAGAATGGTATATTAGCCATCACAACAAAGAATAGTATATTAGCCATCACAACAAAGAATGGTATATTAGCCATCACAACAAAGAATGGTATATTATCCATCACAACAAAGAATGGTATATTAGCCATCACAACAAAGAATGGTATATTAGCCATTACAACAAAGAATGGTATATTAGCCATCACAACAAAGAATGGTATATTAGCCATCACAACAAAGAATGGTATATTAGCCATCACAACAAAGAATGGTATATTAGCCATCACAACAAAGAATGGTATATTAGCCATCACAACAAAGAATGGTATATTAGCCATCACAACAAAGAATGGTATATTAGCCATCACGACAAAGAATGGTATATTAGCCATCACGACAAAGAATGGTATATTAGCCATCACGACAAAGAATGGTATATTAGCCATCACAACAAAGAATGGTATATTAGCCATCACAACAAAGAATGGTGTATTAGCCATCACAACAAAGAATGGTATATTAGCCATCACAACAAAGAATGGTGTATTAGCCATCACAACAAAGAATGGTATATTAGCCATCACAACAAAGAATGGTATATTAGCCATCACGACAAAGAATGGTATATTAGCCATCACAACAAAGAATGGTATATTAGCCATGACAACAAAGAATGGTATATTAGCCATCACAACAAAGAATGGTATATTAGCCATCACAACAAAGAATGGTATATTAGCCATCACAACAAAGAATGGTATATTAGCCATCACAACAAAGAATGGTATATTAGCCATCACGACAAAGAATGGTATATTAGCCATCACGACAAAGAATGGTATATTAGCCATCACAACAAAGAATGGTATATTAGCCATCACAACAAAGAATGGTATATTAGCCATCACAACAAAGAATGGTATATTAGCCATCACAACAAAGAATGGTATATTAGCCATCACAACAAAGAATGGTATATTAGCCATCACAACAAAGAATGGTATATTAGCCATCACAACAAAGAATGGTATATTAGCCATCACAACAAAGATTGGTATATTAGCCATCACGACAAAGAATGGTATATTAGCCATCACGACAAAGAATGGTATATTAGCCATCACAACAAAGAATGGTATATTAGCCATCACAACAAAGAATGGTATATTAGCCATCACAACAAAGAATGGTATATTAGCCATCACAACAAAGAATGGTGTATTAGCCATCACAACAAAGAATGGTATATTAGCCATCATGACAAAGAATGGTATATTAGCCATCACAACAAAGAATGGTATATTAGCCATCACAACAAAGAATGGTGTCTTAGCCATCACAACAAAGAATGGTATATTAGCCATCACAACAATGAATGGTATATTAGCCATCACAACAAAGAATGGTATATTAGTCATCACAACAAAGAATGGTGTATTAGCCATCACAACAAAGAATGGTATATTAGCCATCACAACAAAGAATGGTATATTAGCCATCACAACAAAGAATGGTATATTAGCCATCACAACAAAGAATGGTATATTAGCCATCACAACAAAGAATGGTATATTAGCCATCACAACAAAGAATGGTATATTAGCCATCACAACAAAGAATGGTATATTAGCCATCACAACAAAGAATGGTATATTAGCCATCACAACAAAGAATGGTATATTATCCATCACAACAAAGAATGGTATATTAGCCATCACAACAAAGAATGGTATATTAGCCATCACAACAAAGAATGGTATATTAGTCATCACAACAAAGAATGGTGTATTAGCCATCACAACAAAGAATGGTATATTAGCCATCACAACAAAGAATGGTATATTAGCCATCACAACAAAGAATGGTATATTATCCATCACAACAAAGAATGGTATATTAGCCATCACAACAAAGAATGGTATATTAGCCATCACAACAAAGAATGGTATATTAGTCATCACAACAAAGAATGGTGTATTAGCCATCACAACAAAGAATGGTATATTATCCATCACAACAAAGAATGGTATATTAGCCATCACAACAAAGAATGGTATATTAGCCATCACAACAAAGAATGGTATATTAGTCATCACAACAAAGAATGGTGTATTAGCCATCACAACAAAGAATGGTATATTAGCCATCACAACAAAGAATGGTATATTAGCCATCACAACAAAGAATGGTATATTAGCCATCACAACAAAGAATGGTATATTAGCCATCACAACAAAGAATGGTATATTAGCCATCACAACAAAGAATGGTATATTAGCCATCACGACAAAGAATGGTATATTAGCCATCACGACAAAGAATGGTATATTAGCCATCACAACAAAGAATGGTATATTAGCCATCACAACAAAGAATGGTATATTAGCCATCACGACAAAGAATGGTATATTAGCCATCACAACAAAGAATGGTATATTAGCCATCACAACAAAGAATGGTGTATTAGCCATCACAACAAAGAATGGTATATTAGCCATCACAACAAAGAATGGTATATTATCCATCACAACAAAGAATGGTATATTAGCCATCACAACAAAGAATGGTATATTAGCCATCACAACAAAGAATGGTATATTAGTCATCACAACAAAGAATGGTGTATTAGCCATCACAACAAAGAATGGTATATTAGCCATCACAACAAAGAATGGTATATTAGCCATCACAACAAAGAATGGTATATTAGCCATCACAACAAAGAATGGTATATTAGCCATCACAACAAAGAATGGTATATTAGCCATCACAACAAAGAATGGTATATTAGCCATCACGACAAAGAATGGTATATTAGCCATCACAACAAAGAATGGTATATTAGCCATCACAACAAAGAATGGTATATTAGCCATCACAACAAAGAATGGTATATTAGCCATCACGACAAAGAATGGTATATTAGCCATCACAACAAAGAATGGTATATTAGCCATCACAACAAAGAATGGTGTATTAGCCATCACAACAAAGAATGGTATGTTAGCCATCACAACAAAGAATGGTATATTAGCCATCACAACAAAGAATGGTATATTAGCCATCACAACAAAGAATGGTATATTAGCCATCACGACAAAGAATGGTATATTAGCCATCACAACAAAGAATGGTATATTAGCCATCACGACAAAGAATGGTATATTAGCCATCACAACAAAGAATGGTATATTAGCCATCACAACAAAGAATGGTATATTAGCCATCACAACAAAGAATGGTATATTAGCCATCACAACAAAGAATGGTATATTAGCCATCACGACAAAGAATGGTATATTAGCCATCACAACAAAGAATGGTATATTAGCCATCACAACAAAGAATGGTGTATTAGCCATCACAACAAAGAATGGTATATTAGCCATCACAACAAAGAATGGTATATTAGCCATCACAACAAAGAATGGTATATTAGCCATCACAACAAAGAATGGTATATTAGCCATCACGACAAAGAATGGTATATTAGCCATCACGACAAAGAATGGTATTCCCGTCAGCGAAGAGACGGGTCTTTATACGCCGTACGCATCTCGCTGCTGATTGCCAACCACCTACCTGAGCAGGTAAGTCAACAGAAGATCAGCTGATGCTTATCTATTGGAAACAAATTCCCTTACAACAGCCCAGTATAACCGGGTCATCTTCTAGTGATATATACTTCTACCAAGTTTGGTCAAAATCCCATCACTGGTTCACAAGTTGGCACAGCAACAGAATTTGTACCTAACAGGACCTCTGATCTTTGACCTCTTGACCCCATAATCTAACCCATTTATCTTAGCATAATTATACATACTTGTACAAGTTTGACTTGGTTCCCTTCAGCCATGCTTAAGTTATCGTGGTAACGAAAACCTATCACAGACTCTGACCTTTGACCTCTTGATGCCGAAATCGAATCAGTTCATCTTTGCATCATAATATATACTTATATCAAGTTTGGTCAAAATCCCATCACGAGTTCACAAGTTAGATTGGTAACACCAATTTTACCTATAAGCTCATGAGATCCCTTCAGCCGCTCTTAAGTTATCGTGGTAACAAAAACCTAACATGGATGGCCGAACGCATGGAAGGACGGACAGCCAGATGGCGATTTTGTTGGCGGAGGCATAAAAGGTTTTTACAACCCTCATATCCGGATCCGGATTCGAATCTTCACCAAAATCGAGTCATTTCGTCTTTGTCATGCACCCAACCTCTCCAGCAAATCTTGTCTGAATCCGTCCACAACTTTTTGAGATAGCCTGTTCACAGACAAACAGACAGACAGCGGTAAACACATAACCCCCGCCATCAAGATGTCATTACCTGCAAGTAACGCTTATCGTTATTTGTTGTTTAAGAAAGCATCAAATGATTCCTCCATGTGAACTGTACTTTCACCTGACGTGCTCAGGCTGTTTGTTTACGAACAACGTGCCCTATATATAGGGCCGAAAGATTATGGAACGGCGATGAGCTGAAGGAATTGAAAAAAAAAAGGAATGAAGACAGGATACAGAGCTGCATTTGTTCCATTGCTGCAGCATCACCATGGTTCGGCATGAACATGCGAAACACCGTTTACCTTTAAAGTTTAGTGTGTCTATTCACGAGTCCCATGAGGGCGGAGAGTGTTTCTGTAGTGCGGAGTCGTTTTCAGCACAGGGACTATGATAAGTGCAGAGGGCAAAATCTCTTTAGTAGTTCCATTTCACACTCCTACTGTGCAGCACTTACCACTCTCAGTTTACCGCCATCACACTCCTTATTCCATCCTATGTGTCACTGTTTTTGGTTTGCTCGATGGAGCTTATAAACAACACAAGCGATTGTTTCAAGCTGGACATTTTGTGCACATGAGGCCAAAGAAGTACTGTACAACTGCCCTTTAAAAGAATATCTGGATGGGGATGTGAAAGGTGATCCCATTTACACAGTGGGATATTTAGCACCTACGCTAAGGTACCCTGAGGTCTGAGGCAGAGATGTCTACCCCTTATCAAGACTTTAAGAGCAACGCTCAAAATTTTGCCGATTTTCAGGATCATCAATAATGTTTTCGGGAGCACAATCTTTTGCAAAAACACCAAGTTTGATGAATTTCTGCAAAACGGTTTAGGAGAAGCTAGCGTGATGGACAGACAGGTAGACAGACAAAAGAGATTGAGCCGATTACAAAATCCCCCCGTTAAAAAAAAAAAAAAGCATAGGGATAAAGATGAACAGTATTCATTATGTTTATCACAAGTTTCACACACAATCCTTAATTACACACAAGTACCTTTGCTTCACATTCCACATTTTCATTAGTGGTCATCTATTTATTACCTCTGCACATGCAGGCCCGCAAGGGTAGGGTGGTATTCAAAATTGAGAACATTAAAATTTAGATTAAGAAAAGGAGGAGGAGAATGGTGCAGAGATGAGAGGATAGGGAATCTTGGAGATCAGATCATGAACCATGCTCTGTGCAGAGTACTGGTGCTGCCAAAGCCATTTCTATTGCTAGGGTTACAATCCTGGATGGGCCACCACTCCGACACAGGTAGTCAGGGCAGGAATTTGGACACGGTGTTGGCAATAGCTCACATACTCTTTGAGAAGGACACCATGGGATCTTTAATCTCCACCAACTAATGGAGGTAGACGGGATGCCCAGTTTAACGTCCATCCGAGGGATGGCACACACATTGATGAGTCATCCTTCCTGTGAAACACAGGATGACAGTTTATAGCTGGGCCGAGATTCAACTCAGAGGCCTCTCGAGTCAAGGCTATTGTGGAAGCCTAAAATGGACTTCCAACCGTTAGTCAGTCTTTGATTATATATATGTAGCCAATAAAAGTGAAGCTTATACTTTAGTGATAAATATTTGATTAAATCTGCAGAATGTATTCTAGAAATTGCATGTTTGCTGCACTTAGAAATAAGGCTAACATTGAGCATCCATGCAAGGAAAGAGATACAATGTTTGAAAGGGTATTGAAATGTACAAAAGGCGAATGGAGCTGTTTTCATCAGACAAGAACATATAGAGTTTCCGGGAGGCGCCATGCTGGGAAAAACAACAAGTCTGCACTTCTTCATCTCAAGATACTTATCCTCAATGGTCGGAGGTGCAATGATAAACAGATGCCTTATTGAGTCCATGGCACCAGTCTGTCTGCAAAACCCCTGACCTTTCCATTCCTCAGTCTGACTCCTGAGACAGCAGATTTCCTTTGTTCCAACTTACTATAAAAAATGAACTGCATTCAACCACTCGCCAGAAGATTGGCTGGACATGTTGTGTTGAATCTGTAATTTTATACGTTGGTATAGTATTGTTAAACTTTGTTGTAATCCTTGTTGTATTCGAAATGAATCTTCTTCGGGGAATGAAATCTTCAAAATTGTTCCCGGTGTGTGGACATTTGAATCAATACACCTTCGTCACTATCCTGCCAGCCCAAGATGTATCTAGTTAAAATAAAATAAAATTCATAATTTACTTTAAATAGTTGATGCATCATTTTTCCCCACTTTAACTGATTATACCCCCATTTTAATTTGACTATATCTTGCATATCATGTAAAATTGTACATATGTTGTTTACTGACATAGATGTATGTATATATTTATATATACAGACTTGGCATTTAATATGGAATATTTTTTTGTGGGGGTGAACTTACTTTTCAAGATGACTTAGAACCAAAAGTTCATTGGAATTATGTTGAAATTATTCTAGATTTTGTTAATGTGACATTTAAAAGAAACAAAAACCACATTTGACATTTCAAAGCAAATAAATTGATCCTTGAAAGTGATGTAAACTGATATCGAACTCAATTCACGGACAGTACTGTGTTAAACTTCTGTGCGTTTCCAGAAGTATCTTTATTTTGCACATTCGCCAAAAATTTTTTTTAACAAAAGTTAAATTACGACTGGGATTACGGACAGTAATTCAGGAGAGCACGTTCAGGAGAGCACGAGCATTCAGGAGAGCACGTACACGTTGAGGCATGCTGTTCACGAGATTTGCCAAGGTTTGGACAGGAATCGCTTGCCATGCAGTAACAATAGCCTGCTGCAATTCACGCACAGAGATCGGCTGCTGGTCCAAGTGGTCGATTTGACGCGTTAATTCTGCCCACAACTTCTCTATGGGATTCATATCCGGGGACATGGCAGGCCACTCCATATGCTCTACACCACGGTCAGCAAGAAAGTGTTGGATCATGCGAGCATGATGAGGCCGTGCATTGTCATCTTGGAAGACAAAGTTTCTTCGAAAGGCTGCACGAACAAATGGAAGCAATGTTTCTTCCAGAATGGCCCTGTGCGTGAACTGGTTCAGGTTTCCAGTCAGAACAACCAGGTCAGTTTTGCCCCCTGCATGAAAAGCAGCCCAAACGGTCACCCCACCACCTCCAGCTTGGACTCTTGGCACTATACAATCTTCGTTGTAGGCTTCATGCACTTGTCTGTGCACTCGGACCCGGCCATATTGACGATAGACCAGAAATCTAGACTTGTCACTGAAGATCACGTGATTCCAGTGTCCTGGCTGCCATTGACGGTGCTCTCTGGCCACTGCAATCGGCGCTGGTGGTGTTGTCTGGTCAGACGTGGCTTTCTCAGGGGACGACTAGCACGATAGCCTGCTTGAACCAGTCGTTGGTTGACTAGCCTTCTGGATACAGGCACATTTGTCAATTGCTGCCACTCAGCCCTAAGCCGATTAGCTGATTTGGTTGCGGACTAACCGGTGCAGCTGGCGTTCATCCCTCCTTGTGGTTCTGTGGGGACGTCCTGACCTCAGTATTGGAGTAGGGACACCCCTCTGAGCATTTCGTTTCAGGATCTTTGATACCTGACCTTGAGTGATGCCATACTGCCGAGCAATAGCACGCCGTTTCATGCCGGAATTTCGTAAAGCCACCACTAAATGACAAACAGCATTGTCGAGTTGACGGACCATCTCCAGGGGAAGCGGCAATAACTTTTGTAGACGTGCAGCAGTTGTTTTCCACTAATACAGAACGCAACAACCCTTATATACCCGATTGTGAAGCCAATCGTCAAATGTACGTGTCCGTACATTTTGTCACGCCACCTGTGATATAATCCTGTTATTGACTTCTTGCTGCGACAGACAATCAGTGACATCGTTCTTGAAACAAAGAAATCACCGAAGCATAAAAGAAACTCACCAGATTGATATACCAAGTTCAGAAAATAAACCCAAGTCAAGAAAAAAAAAATTCCATTTTAAATGCCAAGTCTGTATATATATGTATATATATATACAGACTTGGCATTTAATATGGAATATTTTTTTTGTGGGGGTGAACTTACTTTTCAAGTTGACGTAGAACCAAAAGTTCATTGGAATTATGTTGAAATTATTCCAGATTTTGTTAATGTGACCTTTAAAAGAAACAAAAACCACATTTGACATTTCGAAGCAAATAAATTGATCCTTGAAAGTGATGGAAACTGATATTGAACTCAATTCACGGACAGTACTGTGTTAAACTTCTGTACGTTTTCCAGAAGTATTTCTTTATTTTGCACATTAGCCAATTTTTTTTTTAACAAAAACAAAAGTTAAATTACAACTGGGCTTACGGACAGTAAAATTACAGTTCAGTACGTCGTGTAACCCCCACGAGCATTCAGGAGAGCACGTACACGTTGAGGCATGCTGTTCACGAGATTTGCCAAGGTTTGGACAGGAATCGGTTGCCATGCAGTGACAATGGCCTGCTGCAATTCACGCACAGAGGTAGGCTGCTGGTCCAAGTTGTCGATTTGACGCGTTAATTCTGCCCACAAGTTCTCTGTCGGATTCATATCCGGGGACATGGCAGGCCACTCCATATGCTCAACACCACGGTCAGCAAGAAAGTGTTGGATCATGCGAGCACGATGAGGCCATGCATTGTCATCTTGGAAGACAAAGTTTCCTCGAAAGACTACACGAGCAAATGGAAGCAATGTTTCTTCCAGAATGGCCCTGTACTTGAACTGGTTCAGGTTTCCATTCAGAACAACCAGGTCCGTTTTGCCCCCTGCATGAAAAGCAGCCCAAACGGTCACCCCACCACCTCCAGCTTGGACTCTTGGCACTATACAATCTTCGTTGTAGGCTTCATGCACTTGTCTGCGCACTCGGACATGGCCATCTTGACGATAGACCAGAAATCAAGACTCGTCACTGAAGATCACGTGATTCCAGTGTCCTGGCTGCCATTGACGGTGCTCTCTGGCCCACTGCAATCGGCGCTGGTGGTGTAGTCTTGTCAGGCGTGGCTTTCTCAGCGGACGCCTGGCACGATAGCTTGCTTGAACCAGTCATTGGTTGACTAGCCTTCTGGATGCAGGCACATTTGTCAGTTGCTGCCACTCAGCCCTAAGTCGATTAGCTGACTTGGTACGGCCATTGTGGACTAACCGGTGCAGCTGGCGATCATCCCTCCTTGTGGTTCTGCGGGGACGTCCTGGCCTCGATATTGGAGGAGGGACACCCCTCTGAGCATTTCGTTTCGGGATCTTTGACACCTGACCTTGAGTGATGCCATACTGACGAGCAATAGCACACTGTTTCATGCCGGAATTTCGTAAAGCCTCCACTCCATGACAAACAGCATTGTCGAGTTGACGGACCATCTGCAGAGGAAGCGGCAATAACTTTTGTAGACGTGCAGCAGTTGTTTTCCACTAACACAGAACGCAACAACCCTTATCTACCCGATTGTGAAGCCAATCATCAAATGCACCTGTCCGTACATTTTGTCACGCCACCTGTGATATAATCCTGTTATTGACTTCTTGCTGTGACAGACAATCAGTGACATGGTTATTTTAACAAAGAAATCACCGAAGCGTAAAATAAACGCACCAGATTGATATTCTGAGTTCAGAAAGGAAACCCAAGTCAAGAAAAAAAAAATATTCCATATTAAATGCCAAGTCTGTATATACACTACCAGTCAAACGTTTTAGAACAATTTTTTCAGTTTTTATTGAAATTTACGCAGTTTAGTGTCTCAATGTACTCTGAAATTAAGCATAGAACAAATAAACAATTGGAGATAAAAAAGAAATCATAGAATCATTTTGTTTAACAAAATTTAATTTAAATTTTTGACTCAGCAAAGTAGCCACCTTTTGCAGATATAAACGCCGAACACACTCTGTGGCATTCTTTCGACAATGGAAATCAAATATTGTTCGGGAAGTTCTTCCCAACACTGTTGCAGAAGTTCCCACAAATGTGTTGCACTTGTAGGTTGCTTTGCTTTCACCCTTCGGTCCATTTGATCCCAAACCAGCTCGATGGGGTTTAAGTCTGGAGACTGTGCTGGCCATTCCATGATTTGAAGCCCACGGTCTTGTTCTTTTCCTCGAAGGTAGTTTTGACATAGCCTGAAGGTGTGTTTAGGGTCATTATCTTGCTGTAGGATGAACCCCTGACCAACTAGGCATATACCAGAGGGTATTGCATGGCGCTGCAAAATGCTGTGGTCGCCCTTTTGGTTCAGGGTGCCAGTCACTCTGTGCAAGTCTCCGACTCTGGATCCAGCAAAAGAGCCCCAGACCATCACGCTTCCTCCTCCATGTTTGACAGTTGGTGTCACACACTGAGGAACCATCATTTCGCCTACTCGACGGCATACAAAAACCCTGCGTGATGAACCAAAGATTTCAAATTTTGATTCATCGGTCCAGAAGACCTTCTTCCCGTCTTCAGTAGTCCACTGGCGGTGCTTCATGGCCCAAGCAAGCTTCTTTTTCTTATTTTGCCATCTTAGCAATGGCTTTCTTACTGGCACTCGACATGTCGAACCTGCAGCTCGAAGTCTTCTCTTCACAGTTGAAACTGAGACTTGCTTACTTCGACCAGTGTTAAGCTGTGCTTGAAGCTGTGTTCCTGTGAGCCGCCTATCACGCAAGCTGTTGACTCTCAGAAACTTGTCTTCTGATTCTGTTGTGGCTTTGGGTCTGTCAGACCTCTTGCTGTCAGATTTTCCTCCAGTTTCCAATATATTACTTCCTGCAGTGCAATATTGTCCAAATAATGCTTCAGAGGATGTAATAACAGTCTGTTTCAATACTGCTTTTATACAGACAGGGGGTTTGTTATCAAGTAATCATCAGAGGTTGGGACACCTATAGGAATTGTTTGCATCAACTTTCAAGGCTTAATTTACTTACATCGCTGCAGAACAGCGGTAAGTTGTTAACGCATTACTTGTTCCCTGAAGAAGGCCTTTTTTTACAATATAACTGTGCAATTTCCATTATTTTCCCGTTTTTGCTCACCAAAACTTTTTTTTTAAACCTCGAGCAGTTTACTGCTTACCTTTGTACCATTTCAGGTTATTCACTGGACATTAAACTGCGTAAATTTCAATAACAACTGGAAAAACTGAGGTGTTCTAAAACTTTTGACCGGTGGTGTATATATATTTTCGTCTCGTCCCGCTCTCGTCCCGAGATCGAGGGATCGGGACAGCGCTCGTCACGCTGTTATGTCGTTGATTTATTATCCCTGCCGGGAACGATGGTCTATGTGGCAGACAGGCTGTTGGTTCCGTGCGGGTTATGCGGTATTTACCGTGTGAGACATAATTCATGGCTGGTGCTCACCATTAAAGCTAGGAGGTGCCTTGATCAACTTAATAGACGATTTTGGTCCTCATTGGTTACATTTTTCGCAGTGTGCCGCCCTGTGGCTGTGCGCAAGTACTGCATGGAAATCGGACCTGGCAGGAGTAATTCCCTGCCAGTGGATTAAGGGGTCTCACTCCTATTAAGAGGAGTGGTCCCACCAGTATGACCATGCATTGTGGCCCTCTGGGGGCATGATGCATGTGTTTTGAATGACCATGCGTTTCCCCCTCGGGGTTGAGGCACATGTGTATTGTAATGGGGACAGCCTTGTTGACGATGTGCCTTGACCATGGGGTCAAGGTGCACGTCCAAGGCTGTTCAAATGTTTGAATTTTTACCTTTTTTCTTGTAAAAAAGGCAGGGCTTCCCTGTGGCCCCCAATACAGGTAAATAAAACTGCATGCAAATCGGACCTGGCAGGAGTAATGCCCTGCCGGTGGATTAAGGGGTCTCACTCCTATTAAGAGGAGTGGTCCCAATTGTATGACCATGCATTGTGGCCCCTCGGGGGCATGATGCATGCGTTTGAATGACCATGCGCTTCCCCCTCGGGGTTGAGGCGCATGTGTATTGTTATGGGGACAGCCTTGTTGACGTTGTGCCTTGACCATGGGGTCAAGGTGCACGTCCAAGGCTGTTCAAATGTTTGACTTTTTACCTTTTTTCATAGTAAAAAAGGCAGGGCTTCCCTGTGGCCCCCAATACAGGTAAATAAAACTGCATGCAAATCGGACCTGGCAGGAGTAATGCCCTGCCGGTGGATTAAGGGGTCTCACTCCTATTAAGAGGAGTGGTCCCAACTGTATGACCATGCATTGTGGCCCTTTGGGGGGCATGATGCATGCGTTTGAATGACCATGCGTTTCCCCCTCGGGGTTGAGGCGCATGTGTATTGTTATGGGGACAGCCTTGTTGACGATGTGCCTTGACCATGGGGTCAAGGTGCACGTCCAAGGCTGTTCAAATGTTTGACTTTTTACCTTTTTTCTTGTAAAAAAGGCAGGGCTTCCCTGTGGCCCCCAATACAGGTGCGTAGACCTGCATGCAAATCGGACCTGGCAGGAGTAATGCCCTGCTGGTGGATTAAGGGGTCTTACTCCTATTAAGAGGAGTGGTCCCAATTGTATGACCATGCATTGTGGCCCTTCGGGGGCATGATGCATGTGTTTGAATGACCATGTGCTTCCCCCTCGGGGTTGAGGCGCATGTGTATTGTTATGGGGACAGCCTTGTTGACGTTGTGCCTTGGCCATGGGGTCAAGGTGCACGTCCGAGGCTGTTCGAATGTTTGACTTTTTACCTTTTTTCACAAGCAAAAAAGGCAGGCCCTCACTGGGGCCCTAAAACAGTGATCAAGCCGCAAAATCGGACCTGGCAGGAGTAATGCCCTGCTGGTGGATTAAGGGGTCTTACTCCTATTAAGAGGAGTGGTCCCAATTGTATGACCATGCATTGTGGCCCTTCGGGGGCATGATGCATGCGTTTGAATGACCATGTGCTTCCCCCTTGGGGTTGAGGTGCATGTGTATTGTTATTGGGACAGCCTTGTTGACGTTGTGCCTTGACCATGGGGTCAAGGTGCACATCCAAGGCTGTTCAAATGTTTGACTTTTTACCTTTTTCATAGTAAAAAAAGGCAGGGCTTCCCTGTGGCCCCAAAACAGGTTAATAAGCCCGAAATCTGGATTGGCGGCTCTGCTTGATGTTTAGCCAATGGGGACCAATGAATAAATCTCTGTCTGTTGACAGAGTGGCCGGGCTGAGGCCTCCGGGTCGGAGGTGACGCTTTGGTCTAGGACTTGGGTCCACAGGAGATCGGGACAGCGCTCGTCACGCTGTTATGTCGTTGAATATATATATATATATATATATATATATATATATATATATATCTATCTATCTATCTATCTATCTATCTATCTATCTATCTATTCATCCATCCATCCATCCATCCATCCATCCATCCATCCATCCATCCATCTATCTATATATATATATATATATATATATATATATATATATATATATATATATATATATATATATATATATATGTATATATATATATATATTTATATATATTTATATATATATATATGTATACAGTTGCGGTTCTGAGAAGTGTACATATTGATCATTAAAGGTTAAAGGTTTGCCCTCTAGTTAGTCCACAAGCAACACGTAGGCCACCTTAGAACATTAGTTATGTCATAGTATGTGTGTAGGATAAGGCCATTTCCATTAGTGATACCTGTGTTGTGTAAAATAAATAAGCTTAGGTCCCGTTCATTTTGCGGCCCACCCTCCAAATCTACCTCGTCGGGCAGCATCCATCCCGCGCCCTGATTCGGCCAATCCACCTCCTTTGCCAGCAGCATTTGCTGCTGGCAAGGGTTTTCGCTCGAAACCAGCCAAATGCCACGAGGTAGGCCTGAGAGAGGGTGGAGCCGGCGTTGAGGTCGGGGAGCGGCAGCGAGACGGTAAGAGCCAACAACCAACCAGGGCTCGGGTGAAAGGGCGTGTGGGGTGTGGTAAGGGCGCGGCTGGCAAGTTCCAGAGGGTTCGCTGGGCGGCGCTATATAAGCGCATGCACAAAGCCCTCAAGAGGACTTATGCGAGAGGACTGATGAGCGAGGGGCTTTGTAAGAGGACTGACGCAACTGCAATCGTTGTTTGAAGGACTGGTCGAAGCGGAGGACTTATGCGACGTGATTGTGCAAAGAGGCCTCGTGAGGAAAGCGCATTGGAAGAGGACTGTGGCGGATACGCGCTTTGAAAGAGCACGTATGCTATTGAACTTGCATGAGGGAGCGCTTATTGAGCGGTATTGAGAGCGTGTATAGCACCAGTGCATTTAATACGTACGCGACCGTGGTCGCCAGTAACCGCCAGCCGGCCGTGCCTTTCGCCCTGTGACTGTCCGCTTCGCATAAACGACCCGCGGCGAGCTTCTGCTGCCCTGACCATCTGCTTCAAGTACGAGTCGGGGACCGGAGGAAACTGCCTGGACGCCATCATCCCAGGACCATCACCCTGACCTTCTACATCCCCATGTGAGTGTGTCTGAGAGTGAAACGGGCCCGTGTCCAGGGGATAAGTATAAGACTGTATAAGCTGCACTGTGTGTTCTTCTTCTCCTTCCTGTTCAAATTGTAATAAACCAATCTGTTCTTCCTCTTTCTTCCTAATTCGACCGTATCAGTCCTTTCCTCCATTGGGTAAGCGTGGCACGATTCGGAACTGCTCAGATCGGGTTAGTTCCTGTTGACAGCTCGGCTCACGGCTCGCTATCACTCGGCGTTTCCACTACAACCGTGGTTCGGGCGGGGTTATTTCCTTGCTTCCTGGGAGGCGTTGGTAAATAGGTATTATGAATTCCGCCGACGACCCGACCCAACGCTGACCGGAAGGAACGTCATAGCCCAGGATCACGTCGGATAGTAAAAAGACAAGGGGAGTAATCCCCCCTTCAATCAGGGGAAAGGCCGACGTTGAGATCCGCAACAATATATATATATATATATATATATATATATACATATATATATATATACATATATATATATATATATATATATATACATACACACATACAGTCATGACCAATAATATTGGCACCCTTGCACTTTTTTCAAATAACTCACAATTTTCTCTAAAAATAATTTGAAATTGACAAAAGTATTTGGTGTCCACAATTCTTTATTTCACTGTTAATATTACAGAACCGTTGTTTTTGATTCAGAACTTAATATATCCTTTTAAATCAGAAAATAAAAAGAAATGGCATTGACAAAATCATTGACACCCAGACTTAATATTTGGTAGCCTGGCCTTTGGACACAACTGCAGTCAAGCGCATCATATAGCCACGAATGAGCTTCCTACACCTCTCTACTGGCAGTTTGGCCCACTCTACTTGTGGAAACTGCTCCAGTTCTCCCAGATTTGAAGGGTGCTTTCTTCCAACTGCTGTATTCAGAGCTCCCCACAGGTGTCAATGGGATTTATATCTGGACTCATTGCCGGCCACTTCAGAACAGTCCAGTGTTTTGTCTTGAACCATTTCTGGGTGCTTTTTGAAGTGTGTTTGGGGTCATTGTCCTGCTGCAAGACCCATGACCTTTGACGGAGACCCAGCTTTCTGACACTGGGTTGAACATTACGCGAGAAAATGCCTTGGTAATCTCCTGATTTCATGATGCCGTGCACATTCCATGCACCCAGTACCACAGGCAGCACAGCAACCCCAAAACATCACTGAACCTCCTCCAGATGCTCAAAAGGAGTCTCATAAATTACAATCAATCAAAGAAATTAAAAAAGGTAAAACTCAACTATCTTCACAAGAACGACAAAAAATCATTATACTCCATGGTTGACTGCAGGGAAGGTGTTCTCTTCTTTGAAGGCTTCATTTTGTTTTCTGTAAACATAGAGATGATGTGCTTTACCAAAAAGCTCTAATTTGGTCTTATCTGTCCACAGGACATTCTCCCAGAAGGATTTTGGCTTGTTCAGGTGTGTTTTTAGAAAACTCCAGTCGGGCTATCTTATGTCACTCTCTCACCCTGGGTATCCTACCAAAGAACCCCATCTCATCGAGTTGGCGATGGATGGTGTGAGTTGAAACTGTTGTACCTTGTGTCTGAAGATCAGCTTGAATCTGTTTGGCAGTTGATCAAGGTGCTTTCTCCACCATTCGAACAATCCTTTGTTGCAATCTTCGGTCAAAGTTTCTCTTATGACCACACCCAGGGAGGTTGGCTACAGTGCCATGGGCGTTAAACTTACTGATAACATTGCATACGGTGGACACAGGAACATCAAGGTCTCTGGAGATGGACTCGTAGCCTTGACATTGTCCATGCTTGGCTACAATCTTGTGTCTGACCTCCTCAGACAATTATCTTGTTTTCTTTCTTTTCTCCTTGCTCATTGCGGTAGTGCGGTACACACAGTGACACAAAACAGCAGAATGACTCCTTTTTCTGTTCAAACTGAGTGAATGAGTAATTTTTATATTGCAGGCACTTGCAACTCACCACAGGTGAGTTCAATTCCAAAGTAAAGGAGAATCACCTGCTTGAAATCTAATTATTTCTAACAACTTCTAAAAGGTGCCAATAATATTGCCCAGGGTATTTTAGGATTTCTGTGTGGAATAAGCTATCATTTAGTAATTTTTTCAGCTTTTTTTGTTTTGCTCCACTGCAAACAAAAGAAATACAAATGTGAATACCAAAACATTGTTTAATTTCAACAATTTTCTGGAAGAAATGGTGCATTATTTGAAAAAGTGCAAGGGTGCCAATATTTTTGGCCACGACTGTGTGTGTGTGTGTGTGTGTGTGTGTGTGTGTGTATGTATATATATATATATATATATATATATATATATATATATATATATATATTGTTGTGGATATGAGAATGGTTTTTTATTTATTTTATTGTTGTGGTAAAATGTTGTTGTAAAAGGTTGTTGTAAAATATCACCCCTCCTCCCTCCATTTGTGGTTGTATAAAGGTCAAAGGGCGTTCCCGTAGTTAGTCCATAAAACATACATGCAGGACACGATATATCTTTTTTGACAGTTATATCCTTATTATGTGTACTAGGGCATGCCCGTACTATATATAAGCTAGGACGTGCCCGTACGTGGGTGCCCGTTCCTTGCCAAAAAAAAAAAAAAAAAAAAAATTTGTGTAGGGAGGGGTGTGTGTGTGTAAACATCCTAGGGCGTGCCCGTACGTGGGTGCAAAAAAACATGCGTGCAAACAACAACAACAAAAAAAAACTTTGAAACCACGTGGCAGTAACGACCACAGAACCCCCCCCTCTATTTACATGAATGGTTTGGTCCATTCGCAACGACCACAGAACCCCCCCCTCTATTTACATGCAATGGTTTGGTCCATTCGCAACGCCAAAGCGAACGGCGAACGGCTAAATCGCCATAGCTCGGTAAGTACTTGTCCGATTAATTTCAAACCTTGAAAAGGCACATCCTCGGGTCCCCAGCAATATACCTGGCAAGTTTAAAGTATATCGGACCCGTGGTTGTCGAGAAACAGCGGTCACAGACAAACATACAAACACACATACACACATACACACATACACACATACACACAGAGATTAATGGAATTATAGATAGATTAGCATAAGGCTGTGTCTTCCATTAATTGAAATACTCCATTGCACCAGTGAAAGAGAATAGATCCCCTTTCCTTCCCATCCCCAAAAATCTCCATTTCATATTACATCCCCTCTCGTCATTGCCGAGCCTCGATTGCCCATATTACCTCCCCTCCAATAACCGCCATTGGCCACGAGGCAGGGTTGGGGAAGAAAGGCGTGTCTCCACCTCGGCATAGAGGGGAGGAGTGAGCCAGCCCCACTCGACCAACCATGAGCCAGGGGTTTGGCTAGAGAGGGCGGAGGAAGAGCGATCGGGGAGGTTCGCAAAGGTTGAGGGGCGGGGGCCTATATAACCCAAGGCAGGGCGTGTCCAAAGGGAGATGCACTTTGAGCTGAGACAAGGAGGGTCACAAAGAGCTGGGTCATCAGAGCAAGAGCGCATGAGGAGATGGGAAGAGAGAAGGCTTGAGACCAACAGAGGTGATGAGTGCACAGCACAAGAGGGTTGCCTGACGCGAGAGATCGTGCCTTGCCTGAGAGGAAATCCCATCATTACTGAGAGAGCGAGAGGGTCGTGGCGTCGACACAACCACGTTGGTTCCAGCGGTTGTCGTGTTCGCTTTAAACCACGACGCGAGGTCGGAACGGAACCTCGACGGCTGAACGAGCCGAACCGGCTGCCTTTGCCAGCTGAACGGACCACCTCCTGTCATTCCCCGCGTGAGTCAGTGTCTTTTGTTTGTTCTGTCCTGGGAATAAGTTAAGTCCGTATAACTATAAGCTAGTATTTGCACTGTGTCACCTGCGTCTTATGTGTTGTAAATAAACCTTGATTGCTTTCTTTTTGCTTGTGTGTAAATAGCCAATAAATTCAGTCGTATTTCCAAACCTTTCTTGCCTTCTTTTTCCTCTTTGCATTCGTCGCCTTTGTCTTTTCCCTATTGACTAGCTGTGGTGCGACCCGGCCAACGTTTGGGTGGAATCGGGTGAGTCGGGGATCCTGTTAGGTCGCGGCAATACCAAACCGCTCGGTAACTAACATCTTAAACCGCGATCTGTAACAATTGGTGTCTGGGAGTGGGATTCGAGGCCCGACCAAATTTTTTTAAAAAACGAATAGAGGAAAAAAAAAAAAATTTGGTCAAAATTTGGAGCGGCCGAAATTTGTTTTGTTTTACAAAACCTGAATTTTGAAATCGCGCCATGGCTGGTCAAGGCGACGGGATGCCGGTGGGAGAGATAGACGGGGTAGAATCGACCCAGGACCCCAGGGAAGAAGTGGGAAAAGTGGTGGAGGAGAGTAAAGAAGGTGTGGTTGAGGGGGTATCAGGTGCACAAAATGGCGCTCTCGCGCACGTGGTTACAGCGGCACCAAATTTTGCCGCGCCCGTGACCGTACCACTACCAGCGGGCTTTGATGTGGGGGACTTCATGGCGCAATTCACCGAGATGCTGAGAATAGAGGGGGAGAGATTGAGTAATAAAATGGATGCTCGGAGTGAGCAAATTGAAGCAACAATAAACGGAATGAGGGCCGATAGGGAGGAAAGGGAGCAGAGGGACAGAGACCGCAAGTTGGGCGAAAGGGTCCCAGGGGTGCACGAGGAGGTAAAGCGGGTCGAAAAGCGCTGGTTGAGCGAAGCGGAGGAAAGCACGGGTACAATGACGGGGGTAGAAATCGCGACCCGGGGTTTGGAAAAGCCGGCGACCGATGAGGTAGAGGGAATTTTATTAAAGCCAACGGTCGTCGAGGTGAACAAAGAAATTATGGGTATAGTTGAAATTGGAGAGACCGGGGACTTAAAGTTAAAAGAGCAACAATCGGAGGAAGGAATGGAAATTGCTCAAAGTCTAAATGCACATCCTGATGCTGTACTCGCTAATCCAAATGGAAGTTTGCAGGTTTTGGTGCAGGGAGGAAGAAGAACCCCTAAGGTGAGACGTGCTGTTGTGTATTGTGCGGGGAGATTTTGTAAATGGATGTTTAGCGACAAAAGAATTGTCGCGCGATTGGGATCGATATGGCATCCGGGCGTTGGTGAAGGGTCCCGTGTGAGTGGAAATGGCACGCGTGGGAGAAAAAAGTGTGCGTCGGCGAGTGGGTGTGCTATAAAGTGTGGGAGTGAAACCGAGTGCGAGCGAGAATGCACGTCGGGGTGTACGGAGTGTGACACGAATAGTGAGTTGGTGATGGCGCAGGTGCGAGAGGGCACATCGGAGCGCGAGTGTGAAACCGAGTGCGAGCGAGAATGCACGTCGGGGTGTACGAAGTGTGACACGGAGAGTAAGGTGGTGGTGGAACGTGTGCGAGGAAGCACACCTGAGTTGGTCATGGCGCGGGTGTGGGAGAGCCCATGTGAGCGCGTTAGTGGGTGGATGCAAGAGTGCACGCCCATGGTGAGTGTTACGGAGGACGTAACGGAGGAGAGGTGTGGACCAAAGTGTGTGCAAGAGTGTGCGCGAGAGGTGTGGTGTGTAACAGGGAGAGCGTTGGTGGAATGTACGGACGGCGTTGGAACGCCAGGTTTTGTGAGGGTGAAAGGGGTAGCGTATGCTTGTAAGCATGCAAGTAAAGCATCGATGGTAACCAGGTTAGCGGTTAGGGCGACGGATAGCCGATGCGAGCGCTCGGTGCGAGGGGGGGTGCTTTGTTGGGTGCGAGGCCCGGCGCGGGTCGATGCTGCGTCGCTTCTCTTCGAAGCGTCGTTGCCGATTCGGGCTTGGCCCCGCCCCGCACGGTCGAGCCCGGGCTTTGTCGGGCGAGGCGACCGGTCCGGTTCAAGGGCGAGTGGGAGGAGGCGGAACGGTGCCCCCTCGTGGGGACGGGGTTCCGACCGGGGGAGATTGAGCCATCGGGCCCGGGACCGCAAGGTGCCGCGCCGAGATGGTGCGTGGAGCCTCGGTCCAACCAAACCACCTCCCTTGAACCGAAAGCCGGACGGATTCAACCTGCAGGCAACCAAACCACCCGAATTCATTGCTCGGCTTTACGAAGCCGAGTTTAATGATGTCATGACGCACCGAGGCTAGGATATAGCGGACTGTGATGATGGTGATCGTGATAGTGATAGTGTTTTGATCCGAAATTTAGAAAAGTGAATAGAATTGGCAGTAAATGGAAAATTTTTGAATTGGTTGGAATTTGGACGAACAAAATTGATAGTGGAGAGACCCCCGATGTGGTGGGATGGCAAATCCACCATCCCTCACAGAGTGGGGCAAAGGAGCAATAGCTTATGGGGTGTATGGCAGTGAAAACTAGCCCGGGTGGGTTAGGATATTGGTAGGGATCTAGCGAAGATGACATTAGGTGACGTTAAGGTTAGTTAGTGACTGATACCTGTAGTGGGGACGCAGGTAGATTAGTGTGGATTATAATGACGTGGGAGCGCAATAGTTTAAAGGGACGACTGGGAAGCGCAAGTTTCAGAGGGGAGTAGTTAGCTGAGATGATGCCGTGTGTGTGAGGATTGGACAGGTGAGAATGGAACAGGTGTGATTGCACAGGTGTGCAACTGAATAGGTGTGTGGAGCCGTGTATGAGGGAGTAGTGGTGATTGCGTGTTGTGTTGACCAAATGGTCCAGGAAGAGGAGGAGGGTGCAGGTGGCACCAGGTAGGATTGCACAGGTGTGCAACGACAGGTGAATGAAAGACAGGTGTATGGAATAAATGGTCTGGAGGATTGGAATGGATGGTCGTGGAGTGAGAATGGTGGAAATTGTGGAGTGGAGTGGATGGTGCGAAGGTGTGAATGGGGGAAGAGTGGACCCCCATCACGGATACCCGGGGCGGGTAGTGTAAGTGTTAGGTAGAGGGTACAGGTAAATTGTGGTTGGATATTGGCATCTGTGGTGCGGGTGACAGAATGGTATTTGGATGGGTGCATTAGTGTTGTGGAAATGGCTGGGCGTGTAGCCTGTTAGTGTGTGTAGTTGGTTTGGGCACTCCACCACTGTGAGGATGTCGGCCAGGTGAGGCCGCAGGTGGGCTCTGGGAGCCGTTAGTGTCAGTGGGGCCCGAGGATCCGGAGGACGGACCCGGGTAGCCCAGTGCCAGAGAGGGCACCGAGTGGGGAGAGCGCCAGAGGGCCTTCCCCAGGTAGTTAGGTTAGGGCAGGGAGCAGGTAAGCTCGGAGGCAACTGCAGTGGTGGGGGTGTGCAGGTGGGTAGACCTGCTGGGAGAGTTACACGTCGCGGCCCAGAAATTGTGCGAGGGCACCGGGAGATGAATCGGGGGAGTGAGACCCCAAATTGAAAAGCACCACAGTTTGGTCAATGGGAATTGGTTTTTAGAACCCATAGTGTAAGTTGGCCAATGGATTGGCAGGGAGAGACCCCGGGTAGTGTAAAGTGTGTTAAAATCATTTAGAGGATAGTTAGGATGAAGGATCTCCTCGCACCATCTGCATCCACTCACCTGAGGTGACAGGTACTCCGCACCATGCCATGTCTTATTATTTTTACTGTGCAAATGTTTGGATTGTGAGACGCATCATGACGTGGGTGTGACATTGTGCGTAATTCCATCTCTCCCTCCTTATGAGGATTGATGATGAATTGGTGATGGCAAATTTTGAAGTAGAGGGATTGTGGAGACGAATTTGGTATAGGGGAAATATGGGGAAGACGTGACAGTAGTGACGAATTTGTAAATGTGTAGATTTTTGTACATATGGGGTAAGGGCAAGGGTAGGGTAGGTGACAGGGGGGTGACGTACGGTAGGGACGAGCTTTCTCACTTCGCCCTCCGTACGCATTTCGCCTTGCATTGCCTTATTGATGTGTACCCTTGTGACCTTACCCCTCGCTCAATTGTCTTTCCCCTTTTGTCTCCCACATGACCTGTGCGCCACTGGGTGCCGAGGGGAGCGTGCGTGGGTCGGCCATTGTGCGCCCGAAATTCCCAGAACCAGCTGTCCGCATCGATGCACCACATTATGGACCACATGTCTGTGGCCGAGCACCACTTATGGACCCCATGGGTTGGGGCATGGCCCCTCTGCTGGAACCGGCCATGAGGGCCCGAAATCTTGCTGGCGGACCTTGGCCACAGGGCACCGATGCCCCACAGGTGAACCACACATAGTCGGCCCTGTGGGCCATAAATAAAGCAAATAAAAAGGACACATTGGGCACACTTTATTGAAAATAGGCCGCCAGTAAGCAAAGCAAAAGAATGACAACAACTGGAAGAAATAATAATAACCAGCAGAGGGAGCCGAAGAGCAAGAGACCACCTGCAGGGTTAGGGGTTGTTGATTTTATTTTTATTGAACATTGTTGAACAGTGATGACTGCACCGATTGGTGCTTGAGGGTGCATTGGTGCGTTTTTAGGTGCGTTCATGGTGCATTGATGCAGAGCAGACTGTCTCCCCCCCAGAAAGAACAATCACAGGTCCTGGGTTAGTTTTGTAAATAAAAATAGCGTCATTGTAAATAATGCTTCCCACCGTCAGTGTATAGTTTGAAGACCATTCCGCAATTCGGTTAACTGTGGGCGTAAGTCTGTTAGGCAGGGTGCAATGGAGCAGCGGGACACATTTATTTATGTTTTAAAACTGTCGCACTCAGGGTCAGGTTAAAAGTAGAGGGAACTACACCTACGTGCCACACTAAGGTAAAAGTTATAGGCCCGGGACGTGCCTAAGGGGAGGAGGGTGCAGTGTTGTGGATATGAGAATGGTTTTTTATTTATTTTATTGTTGTGGTAAAATGTTGTTGTAAAAGGTTGTTGTAAAATATCACCCCTCCTCCCTCCGTTTGTGGTTGTATAAAGGTCAAAGGGCGTTCCCGTAGTTTGTCCATAAAACATACATGCAGGACACGATATATCTTTTTTGACAGTTATATCCTTATTATGTGTATTAGCGTAAGGCTGTGTCTTCCATTAATTGAAATACTCCATTGCACCAGTGAAAGAGAATAGATCCCCTTTCCTTCCCATCCCCAAAAATCTCCATTTCATATTACATCCCCTCTCGTCATTGCCGAGCCTCGATTGCCCATATTACCTCCCCTCCAATAACCGCCATTGGCCACGAGGCAGGGTTGGGGAAGAAAGGCGTGTCTCCACCTCGTCATAGAGGGGAGGAGTGAGCCAGCCCCACTCGACCAACCATGAGCCAGGGGTTTGGCTAGAGAGGGCGGAGGAAGAGCGATCGGGGAGGTTCGCAAAGGTTGAGGGGCGGGGGCTTATATAACCCAAAGCAGGGCGTGTCCAAAGGGAGATGCACTTTGAGCTGAGACAAGGAGGGTCACAAAGAGCTGGGTCATCAGAGCAAGAGCGCATGAGGAGATGGGAAGAGAGAAGGCTTGAGACCAACAGAGGTGATGAGTGCACAGCACAAGAGGGTTGCCTGACGCGAGAGATCGTGCCTTGCCTGAGAGGAAATCCCATCATTACTGAGAGAGCGAGAGGGTCGAGGCGTCGACGCAACCACGTTGGTTCCAGCGGTTGTCGTGTTCGCTTTAAACCACGACGCGAGGTCGGAACGGAACCTCGACGGCTGAACGAGCCGAACCGGCTGCCTTTGCCAGCTGAACGGACCACCTCCTGTCATTCCCCGCGTGAGTCAGTGTCTTTTGTTTGTTCTGTCCTGGGAATAAGTTAAGTCTGTATAACTATAAGCTAGTATTTGCACTGTGTCACCTGCGTCTTATGTGTTGTAAATAAACCTTGATTGCTTTCTTTTTGCTTGTGTGTAAATAGCCAATAAATTCAGTCGTATTTCCAAACCTTTCTTGCCTTCTTTTTCCTCTTTGCATTCGTCGCCTTTGTCTTTTCCCTATTGACTAGCTGTGGTGCGACCCGGCCAACGTTTGGGTGGAATCGGGTGAGTCGGGGATCCTGTTAGGTCGCGGCAATACCAAACCGCTCGGTAACTAACATCTTAAACCGCGATCTGTAACAATATATATATATATATATATATATATATATATATATATATATATACATATATATATATATATATATATATATATATACATATATATATATATATATATATATATATATATATATATATATATATATATATATACATACATATATATATATACATATACATACATACACACACTTGCCTGTGTTTTAAGCTTTGATAACTTGAGACTGGGAATTTTTGATAATAAAACAAGGTTATTTTACTTGTACTTGCATGCCACTTTAAAATTAATAGTCCCAAGCTCGTCTCCCAATGAGGGCAGTCATAGTCGGACTGTATTAGGTGATAAAGAGGGTTTTGGGGACTTTAGGGGTCTCAGGTATTTTTAAAGGGTCTTGAAGGGGTGTAGGATTTTATGGAGTCTTAGCCATCTTAAAGAAGCCTTCAGGGTATAAAGGGTATTATAGGTTTTAGGATTCTAAAATATATTAGGGTTCCAAAGTATCTTATGCTTGAAGTACCCTCTCCTCTGACTTTTTTTTATTTTTATATACAGAATCGAGGCTCGTGAAAGAGCTAACATTTATCAAACAAACAAATCAAACAAACAAGCAAACAAACTATATAAAAAGGGGAGCGGTCGACAAGATGGGGAGGGAAGGGGAGGAAGCACACAAACACAACATTTGAGAGCAGGGACATCGGCAGATGTGTGGGAGGGAGAGGGCCTGGGGGGAGGCAGGATAGCTATAAAACGTAAGGACACCAAGGACTTCCAGGAAAGAAGTCAAAAGTCACCTTAAAAAAGTGGATTTGGGGTGAAATTAGCGGGGGTAGAAAAGATCAAGGTTTTGGATTGGGGAAGATAAGAGATGGTGGTGAACAGCCGTTTTAAAGACCTGGAGGGAGGAGTGGGATTGAAGAGAGTGAGGGAGTTTGTTCCAGAGGCGGGAGAAAAGAGGAATGAAGGAGTGAAGGTGAGCAGAGAGTCTTGATTTTGGCAGTTTAACCATAAGAGGGTTGCAGGCAGACCTTGTGCGACCTGTAGGAATATTTGGGGGACAGAGCCCAGAGAGAGCTGGGGGAGCAAGGCCGGAGAGGAGTCGGTAGAAGACGGAAAGACCACCAACCTGCCTGCGGTGAGTAAGTGAAAGGCCCTCGGAGATAGCATCATCGCGGGAGATTCCAATGATTCTGAACGCTTTGGTTTCAACAGCGTGAAGACGAGCTGGGTGTGAGGCAGGAGCACGAGCCCAGAGGGGAGAGCAGTACTCCATTGAGCTGCGGATGAAAGCCTTGTATGTGGTGTGGAGCTCAGGTGTGCCAAGGAAGGGCTTCGCACGACGGAGGATGCCCAGTCGGCAACTGGCTTTGGAGGCCAGCTTGGAAACGTGGTTTTCCCAGGAAAGATCATGGCAGATAGTGAGACCCAAAAGCTTGAGTGACAGAACTTCTTGGAGAGGATTATTCAGAAAGTAGATGGGAGGGTTGTCCAGTCGGTCTTTTCGGAGAGACATCGTAAGAGTGTGAGATTTGTCAGGATTGAAAGACATGTTCCACTTGTTTGCCCAGTCTGTGATTTTGTCCAGGTCTGCAGAGAGTGAGGAGGCTGCAGACTGCCGATCTGAGGGATGAGATATGGAGCGGCAGAGAGTGGAGTCATCAGCAAAGAGATAGAGAGGATTTTCCAGAGAGTCGGAGAGATCATTGATGAAGACCATAAAAAGCACAGGGCCCAGAACACTGCCTTGTGGAACTCCAGCCTGAACAGGAAGGGGAGATTAGAGAAATCCATTCAGGGCCACACGGTGACGACGACTATAGAGGAAGTCCGCAAGCCATGCGTGGAGATTTCCATTAGTGTTGTGAAGAAGAACCCCCATGTACATAAGTAATCCATGTCACAATGGCTGTCCCTCCTCTAATCCCTTTAAACGCTGAAAGTCAAACAAGGAAGCATCACGTGTCATTTTTAAAGTCTTTTGTATGGCTTGGCCAGGGTTTGAACCACTGACCTCCAAGATTCGGAGCAGATGCTCTAACCATTACACCAACGAGTAATGCAAATGGTGCTTTCAATGTGAATGAAAGAATACTGTGACGTAGAGACTTCTGTTTTTTTACATTTCAGAAATTGAGGAAAGGAAATGCAAAATGAGAATTTAACATCTTCCGAAGAGAAAGCTGACGTCACGTGATAACAGTTTAGAAATACTCGACTGCCACAAGGAATATGGAAAAATCTTGTACATGGAAAAAAAGACACAAGCAGTAAAAATGATCTCACGAAGAGCGTGCTCTGGAAATACGACCAATAGAAGTCGACATATCATCCATGATCTGCTTACTTTAATGCTTCAAAGATGTGAAGTTGCGTGATTGCATCGAGAGGGGTCTAACGAAGTAAAGCAGACTCTCCAGAAGATCGTTTTTACCCTTTCTGTGAAATGTTCTATGAAATCAAATTAATAATTGAGCAGCAATAAATCGTGTTTCGAAAAAAAAGAAAAACAATCGTACTTCATCACCATTTCAACTCGAGTTTTCCACTAACTTGCCTAAATTTGCAAATAACGAAATCATCAATGGCATTTATTGAACAAGAAGGTAAACTGCATCAGAATAATAATGTGTGGGATAATTTGTGCTACCATGAACCATGTGAACCATGGAAATGTACACACATATATATATATATATATATACAGTCACGTGAAAAAGTAAGTACACACCATGTAAAGTTTTGATTTTTTCAACATATTTCAACATACACCTGTCAATGTACAATGTGCGCTGAGTGGGTTCATCAAAAATGCAGTGGTCTGAGAGGGTCATTAACCAGTGTGGCAGCTACATTCAAATGTAAGGTGTGCACAGAGGGAGCTGCAGATGGAGGAAATGTTGAGTTGGATCTTGGAGACGGCGTGAAGCTAGAAGGTGTGAAAACATTTTGTTACCTCGGAGACATGCTGAATGGAGAAGGTGGATCAGACTCGGCAACGGTTGCTAGAGTGAGATGTGCATGGAAGAAGTTTCGGGAACTGAGTGGCGTGCTGATGAGGAGGGGAGTGTCGTTGAAGCTGAAGGGAAAGGTGTATGCTGCACGTGTGAGAAGTGTTATGATTTATGGGAGCGAGACATGGGTAATGAACGTAGAGCAGCAACGAAGGCTGGAAAGGGTGGAAAGGGTGGAAATGCGAATGGTTTGGTGGATGTGCGGAGTATTGTTGAAAGAGAGGAAGACAAATGATGAATTGCGAAAGATGATGGGAATAGAGCCTGTGATTGATGCTGTGAAGAGGAACAGGTTGAGATGGTTTGGTCATGTGTTGAGGAAGGATGAAAGTGACTGGTTGAGAAGAGTGATGGAAATGAATGGAGAAGGAAGCAGAGGACGGGGAAGACCGAGAAAGACTTGGCTAAAGATGGTGGAAGAAGAAATGCGGGCAAGGGGGTTAACAAGGAGAGATGCAGAAAATAGGGCAAAATGGAGAAGATTGTCATGGGGACCGCAAGGCTAACCCCTGCTCTAGCAGGGAAAATGGCCTTAAAATGCATGTTGTATTTACATTTTGTAGTCCATTGTATAATTTAAATAAAAATAAATGCTAATTTCGAATGTGGAAAAAGTAAGCACACCCCTACATTTATCACTACTTCAAATACCTAAAATTAGAATCAGGTGCACCAGTTCAGGTGCAAATGATTAGAACATCGTCAGAGAGGATCTTGGAGGAACCTGTCTTATTTAAACCTCAGACATTTAGTTTGGTTTGCTCTTTGTTGTTGAAGTGTGCGGCGTCACCATGCCTAGATCAAAAGAGCTCTCTGAGGCCTTCAGAAAGAAGGCTATAGATGCCTACGAGTCTGGGAAGGGATTTAAAAAGATCTCCAAACAATTTGAAATCAATCATTGGATTGTGCGGTAGATCATCTACAAGTGGAGAAGATTCCAAACAACTGCCAACTTGTTCAGGCCAGGCCGCCCCAGCAAGTTCAGCCCGAGGGCAGACCGCAAGATGCTGAAAGAAGTCTCTAAGAGCCCCAGAATGTCATCACGGGACCTACAGTTAGCTCTTGCCACTGTTGATGTCAAAGTGCACGAGTCTACCATTAGAAAGAGGCTGCACAAATTTGATCTACATGGGAGGTGTGCTAGGAGGAAACCTTTGCTGTCCAGAAAGAACATCAGGGCAAGACTGAAGTTTGCCAATGAACACCTCAGCAAAGACCAGCACTTCTGGAACAATGTGCTCTGGACAGATGAGTCAAAGGTAGAGCTATTTGGCCACAGTACAAGAAGACATGTTTGGCGAAAACCAAAGACAGCATTTGACCACAAGATCTTGATACCAACTGTAAAGCATGGTGGTGGAAATATTATGGTTTAGGGCAGCTTTGCTGCATCAGGGCCTGAGCAGCTCACCATCATAGAATCCACTATGAATTCTTCATTGTACCAGAGGGTGCTTGAGGATAATGTGAGACCATCTGTCGGAGTGTTGAAGCTCAACCGAAGGTGGACCTTGCAACATGACAATGACCCTAAACATACCAGTAAATCCACCAAGGAATGGCTGAAAAGAAAGAAATGGAGGGTTCTGGAATGGCCAAGTCAAAGCCCGGATTTAAATCCCATCGAGATGTTGTGGGGGGATTTGAAACGAGCTGTGCAGGCAAGAAACCCCTCAAACATCGTACAGCTGAAAGAATTCTGCATGGAGGAGTGGGCAAAAATTTCTCCCAGTCGATGTCAGAGACTGGTAGACAGTTATAAGAAATGCCTACTTGAGGTTGTTTCTGCCAAAGGAGGCAATACCACCTATTAGAGCCAAGAGTGTACTTACTTTTTCCACAATGCGAAATTTGCATTTATGTTTATTTAAATTACTAGGGCGTGCCCGTACGTGGGTGCAAAAAAACATGCGTGCAAACAACAACAACAAAAAAAAACTTTGAAACCACGTGGCAGTAACGACCACAGAACCCCCCCCCTCTATTTACATGAAATGGTTTGGTCCATTCGCAAAGCCAAAGCGAACGGCTTGCGAGTACGGTAGAACCCCCCCCTCTATTTACATGAAATGGTTTGGTCCATTCGCAAAGCCAAAGCGAACGGCTTGCGAGTACGGTGACCATACCTTGGGAACCACTTGTCCGATTAATTTCAAACCTTGAAAAGGCACATCCTCAGGTCCCCAGCAATATATCTGGCAAGTTTCAATTAGATCGGACCCGTGGTTGTCGAGAAACAGCGGTCACAGACAAACACACACACACACACACACACACACACACACACAGACACACACACATACACACAGAGATTACTGGAATTATAGATAGATACAATGGAGAACAAAATGTAAATGTTTCATGATATTTGTTGTATTATATCACCTTTATCTATCAATATTGTTGAAATGAAGATCAAATAGCTGTATGTTGAAATATGTTGAAAAAGTCAAAACTTTACATGGGGTGTACTTACTTTTTCACGTGACTGTATATCAACGTGTGCGTGTGTGTGTTTGTATGTGTGCCTCTATCTGTGTTTGTGTGTGTGTGTGTCTGTGTTTGTGTATGTGTGTGTGTGTGTGTGTGTGTGTCAAACTTTTACATGGGGCGTACTTACTTTTTCACGTGACTGTTACATATATATGTGTGTGTGTGTGTGTGTGTGTGTGTGTGTGTGTGTGTGTGTGTGTGTGTGTATATATATATATATATATATATATATATATATAGATATATATATATATATATATATATATATATATATATATATATATATATATATTGTTATGGATTTGAGAATGGTGTTTTTTTTGTGTTGTAAAATATCACCCTCCTTCCTCCATTTTTTGTGTATAAAGGTCAAAGGTCGTGCCCGTAGTTGTTCCATATACAATCACGTAGCCAATCATATATCCTTCTATACAGTTATCTCCTTATTCTATGTAGGTTAAGGCTCTGCTCCCACTAGTTAACACTCCATTGCACCAAAGTGGAATAAGGTAGATTCCCTGCACATCCCCCCCTTTCGTCAATTGCCAACTGCACTGGGCGGTTTGCTGCATTCTGCCGCTGCTGTGGGGTTGTGGTTGTTTTTCGCTGCAAGACTCCATTAGCCACGAGGTCATCTCGTAGCCGAAGGTGGGAGGAGTCGGCCCAGCGCCGGGAACAAGGCGTGGCCTTGCCAACGCCTCCTCTAAGGGCGGGATCGGTGAGCCCTCGCGACCAATCAGGGCCAAGGCGAGCTCACCGATGGGCGTGTCCTGGAGGCCGGCGGCTTGATCGCCCGAGGGGATATAAAAACGCGCGCGCAAGCATTTTGGGAGAGATACGGCAGATGAGTCCAGATGCGTCAGAGAGTTGGCAGTCCACCGGGAAAGAGTTGAGTGGAGTTGATCAGTTCAGTGGAGGAGGAGCAGTGAGGTTGAGCGCAGGAGGCGGAGGACACGTGAGACCGCTGCCGGTGTGAAACCGATTACGTGGAGCTGCCGGCTCCTCGCTGCCAGCCGAAGCGGGGCTGTGTTTGCCGGGTTTTCGCCTCGACCCCAAAGCGTGGATCGGAGCGCGCGCTTGGAGCTGGACCTCGACGCCTACCATCTGCCTGGACCCTCCTCTGCCGTCCCAAACCATTCCTGCCATTCCATCCTTCTGTGTACGTGAGTTTGTTCTGTGTCTTGTCCTGGGGTATAAGTTAAGCCTGTTTAGTTAAGCTAAAAATTGCACTGTGTCTCCTGGCTCCTTTCTGTCGTTATTTTATTATCCTTCCTTCTTCCTTGGTTTCTTTTGATGATTTGTAAATAATAATAATAAATTAGATTTGTTCTTCCTACCTTGCCTTTCTTTCCCTTACATCCTTTGTCTTTGTCTTTTCCAAATTGAATACCTGTGGCACGATTTGGCCAACGTTTCAGGATCGGGTCTAGTCATTGTTAATAGTTCGTGCCACGGTTGCTTAAAACCGCTCGGCAATTAACATCTGTCCGCGGTACGAACGGGGCTGTGCCACCGGCCTTTCCGGAGGTCGCTGTACAGCGTCAGGGACCACGTCGGTCAGTCATAAACGAGGGGACTAATCCCCCCTCGATAAGGGGAACAGAGGCCGACGTTGGGTTCCATAACAATATATATATATGTATATATATATATATATATATATATATATGTATATATATATATATATATATATATATATGAGCTGAAAGCACCCGGCGTTGCCCGGGTTCTTTTTGAATGAATTTACTACTATAATTCAGCTTTTACTCCCGTTGAAGATTGACTACTATAATTCAGCTCAGCTTTTAATTGCGAAATGGACCCAGCCCTGCCAAGGTGGGCCTCGTCCGGCCTCGCCACATAGCCTATAACCTTCCCGGGGCCCGTCCAGACATTTTCAGTTCTTTTTGAATGAATTTACTACTATAATTCAGCTTTTACTCGTGGCCGTAGAAGATTGACTACTATAATTCAGCTCAGCTTTTAATTGCGAAATGGGCCCAGCCCGGCCGAGGTGGGCCTCGATCGGCCTCGCCACCTAGCCTATAACCTTCCCGGGGCACGTTCCGACATTTTTTGTTTTAGATGTTTCCTCCTATCTTTCACCGTTCAGGAGATTAGCGCGTGCAGACAAACAAACAAACAAAAACTTTATTTTATATATATAAGAAGATATATATTGTTGCGGTTTTGAGAACCCACACTTGTAAATATAACATCATTAAAGGTTAAAGGTTGCACCCCATAGGTAGGCCACAAGCAACACGTAGGTCACCATAGGACGTCAGTTATTTCTTAGTATGTGTTTAGATAAGGCCATGTCCAGTAGTTGCATCTGCGTTGTGTCAAACAAATAAGAGTAGGCCCCTTTCGTTCATTTTGGCAGCCTCCCTCCAAGCGACGCCATTAAGCGCTCTGCAGTCTATACCCCATCGGCCCTCCCAATTTGTTACGCTCCTTGGCCAGCAGCCTTCGCTGCCCTTGGGCTTCCGCTCGAACCAGCCCAAAAAGCCACGAGGTGAGGCCCGAAAAGGGGGCGGAGCGCAAGGATGGAGGTGCGGCCACGTCAAACAGCCATCAAGGCAGAGCCGGTAAGCCATCACCAGCCAATCAGGGCTAAGGTGAGATCGCCTGACAGGGCGTGGTTGGGGCTTCCAGAGCGTTCGCTGGCTTGGCTTATAAAAGCGTGGACACAAAGCCCTCATAAGGACTGACTGGGCGAGCTCGCATGAAAAGGACTGGTACGAGCGTTGAGTACGAGAGGGAGAGACGCGCTGTGGCCACCAGCTTTACAAAGGGCGAGCACGCGGCACGCATTGCCGAGGACTGCAGCGTGCAGGAGGACATTGGGGAAGGAGCGCTTGGAGCGATCAGAGTAATACCGGGAGCACGTGTAAAGGCGCCGGTACACATATTACATACGCGGCCAAGAGCCACGAAGTCGCGATAGCCCGGCTTACCCCTTTCCCCCTCACAATAATTGTCCGCTCGCTCCTATGCTATGCAGAGAGCTGCCTGCCGGGTTTCCACCATCGTCTGCTGGTACGAGTCGGGGACCGGACCATTGCCGGATTACCATTAGGCAGACAAGGCATGTGCCTTTGGGCCAGCCAAAAATTCGGGCCACAAAAATGGACAAGCAGTTTTCGTCAATTTTTATTATTTTAAACAAATTATTTCTAATTTCTGTCCCTGTCAGGGTAATATATGTATCTCAATTTTCGCAAATATTTTCAAGGTGTGCTACATCACTGTATAGTGTTTAATGTGGTTTGTATTTTATAATAAAAGGTTTTAAAACTTATACATCTGATGTTCTATTTGCAGATTCAATCCATCGTTATGTCAGGATGCAAAGGTGGCTGGGAGCGAGCTCAGAAGTTGAAGAAAAAGAAGCATAAGGATGATCAACTACTCAAGACAACTCATAAATTGACATCGTTTTTCCATGTGGTGGAGAAAGATGCTGGTGTTGGTGGTGATGATGATATAGATTCAACTAAGGACTCCCCTTCAACATCCCCCGCAGTTGATCCTGTCGAAGACAGGCCGGCCGACGATGGTGACACAGACACTAGGGGCGAAGGTGCTTCAGTATCGACTCCACTGATTCCCAACGATGTCGGGTTGTTTGGTAACATCACAGACAAACTGCGCCATGTGTGCATCAGCTTGGGCACTGACCATTTTTGGAACTTGCATGACAGTTATCCAGAAACGAAGCGCGAATACTCTGGGGTGAATCGCTTTCTTAATGCCAGTACCTTCAAACTGGTTTTGCCAAATGGGGAGGTAGCTGATCGTGATTGGCTTGTTTATTCTCCTGCCAAAACTTGCGTTTTCTGTTTTCCATGCACTCTGTTGTCCTCTGACAGAGGTGCACAGCTTTCTGGCTCGGGATTTACTGATTGGAAGAATACGGCTCAGTACTTGAAGGCCCATTGAATCAGCCCAAAGCACATAGAATCAGTTCTAACATTTTGTCAGCGGAGTGCTGATGCCAGTCGAGTTGATAAGCAATTGCATCAAAAAATGCTGGAGCAGCGCAGCTATTGGAAAAATGTGTTGACACGTTGTGTTGCCACAATTACTTTTCTTTGCGAGAGGGGTCAGTCGTTTTGAGGTAGTAACGAAATTGTTGGCTCCAGCAGCAATGGTAATTACTTGGGCATTTTGGAGTTGATTAGCCAGTTTGATCCGTTTTTGTCCCAGCACATCCATTACCATGCCGATCGGGGTCGCGGTCACACGTCTTATTTGTCAAAAATAATCTGCGAAGAATTAATTGCTGTGATGGGCAAGCAAGTACTTTGTCGCATCAAGGATGAGATTTCGAAGTTGCGGTATTTCTCCGTTTCAGTGGACTCCACACCAGACATTGCCCATACGGACCAGCTCACTATCATCCTCCGCTACGTCAACATCGTCGGCGAATTCCCAAGCGTAAGAAGCGTGTCAATGATGGAAATGCTACTGATGCCACAGAAGGGATGACGGGCCAACAAAAATTCAAAGTTAATACATTTTATGTCATCATTGACCAACTGCGAAGTGCATTGCAGAAACGCATAGAGGCGTATTCTGTAGTGCTGCAGCGGTTTGGCGTTCTGACAGAGTTTGACTCTATGACCGACGAGGATATCAACACTGCTATTACAGGGCTTGTCAGTGTGTATCACAAGGATCTGAATACTGATTTTGCGTTAGAGTTCCGTCAGTTCATTTGCTGGTATAAAGACCAACTGCCCTCAAGTTCCCCCTCAACAGGGTGTGCACAGGCACAGCATATGTTTGAGCTGCTGCACGCCACTGGAGTTCATGCAGCCTTTCCAAACACTGCAGTGGCTCTCCGAATATACTTAGCACTGATGGCCACCAATTGCTCAGGAGAACGCTCATTTTCGCAGCTAAAGAGAATCAAAGATGTGAAGCGTTCTACCATGCATCAACAGCGTCTTGGTGCATTGGCCCTTTTGTGCATTGAAAGTGATTTGCTCCGAGAACTGGACTTCAGTTCCGTAATTGAAGAGTTTGCAGTTGTAAACGCGCGCAAGGTTACAATCTAAGGTCTAGTAAACTGTAAAGCAAAGTGCCAAATC
>NC_136261.1:326447790-326505290 GCF_964187855.1 Myxine glutinosa
AATATTTACAAGCGGATATGGAGGCCAAATTCCATATTCGCAACATTGCACCCTTCTCTACCCTCGGGGCGTCCCGACCCGATAAATTTTTACCTACTTTAGTGTGGCACGCAATGTAGTTCCCTCTACTATTAACTCTACCCTGAGTGCGACAGTTTTACAGATATTCACAAATGAGTAAATATGTCCCCCTGCGACGTTGCACCCTTCTCCTCACAGAAACACACCCACAGGATAACCGAATCCGGAAAGAATTCGCAAACTAAACATACAGCCGGTAGGGAGCATTATTTACACGACTACGCTGCTATTTACACTACGATCCAGGACCTGTTTTTGGAGGAACACATGCAGATGTTATGCATAGAGAGAGAGAGCGCGCTTGCCAGCATCGATACACCAACCCACGAGTGCTCTGTGGCCGACGGCCTTTAATAACGTGCAGAGCACCCCGTCCCAGCATCAAAAGCACCACCCCACCACCAATCGGTGCAGTCACCATTGTTCATTGGAATAAAAATAAATTCGACAACCCCTAACCCTGCAGGTGTCTCTTGCTCTTCGTGTGGCCTTCAGTGGTGTTAATTAACAGTGGTTCACCTTTATGGCATAGGTGCCACGTTGACCCATAGGTCCATCAACGGGTGGTGCTTGGCCGTAAACGAACTGCGGTCCATTGTGGGTGGCCACAAACATTGCGGTCCATATGGTGTACCGATCCAGGCAGCGAACAGCGAAAGTGCAGGCCCACAACTGCGTAGCCAGCACCTCTCTCTCCTCTCTCTCTACCCCAAAGCCAGATCCTCGGAGGTGGGAGACAAAAGAAGAAACAAGTGAGTAAGGTGGTAAGGGCGCAAAAGTGCACGCAATATAAGGTAATGCACACTGGGGGCACATGGGAACCAGGTGAGACAGGTACGTTCCTATCGTACGCCCCCCCCCCCACCAGGTAACCTACATGGCCCCTCCCTTACCCCTTACTGTATCCACACAACACAACACTACCCATAAACATCTACTTTACAAATCAACAAACATCCCTACTGTCTTCCCCGTTCCTCCCATATACCAAATTCGTCTTCTCTCCCTCCTAACCAATCAAATTTGCCATTTTCAACTCTCATCAAAATTTGCCATCTCCAACTCAACATCATAATTTGCCATTACCAATTCATCATCAGTCCCTCCTAGGGAGGGAGAGATGGAATCACCCCAATGTCTCATCCACGTCGTGATGCGTCTCACAAATCCACACAGCGATTCATCTCCTGCAACAAAACAAAGAAAACACAGGTGTGGAGTCATCATCACCACAGGCAAGTGGCTGCGTATGGTGCGACAGGTTCATCAATCCTACCTATTTCCTAAATGACTTTAACAACTTTACACTACCCGGGGTCTTTCTCCGGCCAAACCATTGGCCCTCTTACACTATGGGTTCTAAAAACCAATTCCCATTGGCCAAACTGTGGTGCGCTTCAATTTGGGGTCCCACTCCCCCGATTCATCTCCCGGTGCCCTCGCACAATTTCTGGGCTGCGGCGTGTACCTCTCCCAGTGGGTCTACCCACCTGCACACCTCCACCACTGCAGTTGCCTCCGAGCTTACCTGCTCCTTGCCCTAACCTAACTACCTGGGGAAGGCCCTCTGGCACTCTCCCCACTCGGTGCCCTCTCTGGCACTGGGCTACCCGGGTCCGTCCTCCGGATCCTCGGGCCCCATCCACAACTCTACCGGCTCCCAGAGCCCACCTGCGGCCTCACCTGGCCGACATCCTCACAGTGGTGGAGTGCCCAACCAACTACACGCACTAACAGGCTACACGCCCAGCCATTTCCACAACACTAATGCACCCATTCACAACACCATTCTGCAACCGCACCACAAGTGCCAATATCCAACCACAATTTACCTGTACCCTCTACCTAACACTTACACTACCCGCCCCGGGTATCCGTGATGGGGGTCCACTCTTCCCCCGTTCACACCTTCACACCATGCACACCACTCCGTACCACTTACTCCAACTCTCTACACACACCTGTGCTCTCACACCTGGTGCCACCTGCACCCTTCTCTCCCCAAGCGCATTCGCGCTGATCCACACACTCACTACTCATACACTGCTCCACACACCTGTCCAATTGCACACCTGTGCAATCACACCTGTTCAATTCTCACACACACAGCATCATCTCAGCTAACTACTCCCTTCTGAAACTTGCGCTTCCCAGTCGTCCCTTTAAACTATTGCGCTCCCACGTCATTATCATCCATACTAATCTACCTGCGTCCCCACTACAGGTATCAGTCACTAACTAAACTTAACGTTACCTAATGTCAATCTCTTCTAGATCCCTACAATATAACCTAACCCACCCGGGCTAGTTTTCACTGCCATACACCCCATAAACTATAGCTCCTTTGCCCCCACATGGGAAGGATGGTGGATTTGCCATCCCACCACTTCGGGGGTCTCTCACTACCAATTTTGCACATCAAATTTCAACAAATTAAAAATTTGCCAATCACTGCCCATCATCTGCCAATCACTACTGCCAATCCCTTGCCAATCATCAAATTTTGTTTTTCTCTAATTTTGGGTCCAAAACACTAACCTCATCACCCAGTCTACTCACTAATACCTCTCGGTGCGCCAATCCCTGTCCAAAGCCCGGCTTCGTAAAGCCAAGCCATGAATGCGGGTTGTTCTGTGCCAGCGGCTGGATGCGTCCAGCACTCGGTGCAGGGAAGGAGGTTTACCCGGGCCGAGATCCCACGCACCATCTCGGCACGGAGCCATCCCATGGCTCGATCTCGGCCTGCCGGAATGCCTCACCAAAAAGTGGTCGCCATGACGACCCTTCCTATCCTGCCGCCCGCTCCGCCTGGTGGAGCACGGACGCGGCCGTTCAAAGCGAGGCCCAGCACGCACCGAGGGCCCGCTTCGGCTAAAAGTCGCTCTAACCTCTAACCCGTGTAACGTCGATGCTTCACCTGCATGCTTACACCCCGCAGCCCGTTCCTTGCTCACACATCCAGCCGTGCCCATGCTCCTCGTACCTTTCCTTACACACCCAGGTACACCCATTCCACTCACAGCCTTGGTCACACACCTGACCACCGAACACTTTGGCACACATTCGTTGGTCGCACACCTCACCAAAACACCTCTTCGCACCCCCTCCTCGGTCACCTCCTCTGTGACAATCACAGGTGTGCTCTCATTCGCACACCCAACCACGTGCCTCACCACCAACTCCAGCGTGCATTCCCACTCACGCTCTACCATTCCAGGCGTGCATCCTTCCATCCCAGGTGTACATCCTCGCTCACCTGTCACAACCAGCTCACTCTCCTTGTCACTCTCACTACTCTCACCTCCATTCTTGACAGCGCACTCACCCTTACTCTTGACAGCGCACTCTTTCCTCGTGCACCTGTCCGTCACACACCTTTCTCGCGCACACTCTCCCGTTACACCCTCTGTAACACTCACCACAGGTGGACACTCTTCCTTACTTCTGACAGCGCACTCTTTCCTCATGCACCTGTCCGTCACACACCTTTCTCGCGCACACTCTTGCGTTACACCCTCTGTAACACTCCCCACAGGTGTGCATTCTTCCTTGCCTTTGACAGCGCACTCTTTCCTCAGGCACCTCAGAGTCGGACTTTCTCGCACACCTCCTTTTTCGCACACCAGACCTGTCACACACCTCACCAACGGCCTTTCACGAACACCCGGATCCAAACCAATCCCCATGCTTCTTAAATCCCCTGGCGCATCATACGCACGACCATATTGGTCACCACTTACACCGGGTCCTCTTCCTCTTCGCTTCTCCTCCATCACCTGCGAATCCCTCATCCGGTTAATGAGCACATCATCACGATCCGAACACAGACTCTGGACCAATTCTTTTACCTCCTCTTTTATCTCTTTCTTATCCTCTCTCCGTCGCTTTTTAATTTCGCTCACCCCCTCTTCCACTTCTTCTAATTTCTGCTTCACCTCCTTCATCTCCTCGTGCGCCCCTTTAAATTCTTCCTCTAACTCCACTTTATTTTTTTCTATGTGCTCCCGCACCTCCCGCTCTTTAACCTCCATCACCTCTACCACTTTGTTCATTTTTTTCGTCAAGTCCTCATGTACCGTCTGACACTCTTTTTTAATTACCCCTACGTCCTTTTTTCCTTTTTCATCTCCTTCTGCGTCGATTTTAACCCCTCTATTACCGCTGTGTTCTTCTTTACCTGTTCCCCCAACTCCTTTTGTCCCACTGTCAGTTGTTCTACTCCCAGCGTCAACTCCTCTATACCACCTTGCAATTTTACAGTCCCCTTTCTCACCTCTTTCTCCATGCGCTCCTTACAGTGCCTCACCTCCTCGCGCACTCCTCCGACCTCCTCACTCACTCCTCTTCTGATCTCCTCTCCCATCACTTGCATCTCCTGCCCAGATGCCACCCTCATCTGCTCCATTTCCTCCCTGTGAGCATCCAGTTTGGTTTCTACCCCCATTCTGACCCCCTCTATCTGCTGCCCCATTTGGTTAACTTCCCTTTCCGCTTGGTCCCTCATGTCCCTCAATTTGCCTTCCATGGTGTTTTCTAACCCCTCTAACCCATTTTTCACTCCCTCTATCTGATTCTCCTGGGCAGCCATTCTATTTTCTACCCCCGTTAACCCCTCCTGTATTTCCCCTAATCTATCGTCTAATTTCCCAAATTTCATGTCTAATCCCTTAAAATTATTGTCTAATCCCTTAAAATTATTGTCTAATCCCTTAAAATTATTGTCTAATCCCTCACTGGTACCCCTCGCTTCGTCCCTCATTACCCACAATTGCTCACCCTGAGCATCCATCCGGTTCCCCATTACCCCCAATTGCTCACTCTGAGCATCCATCCGGTTTCCCAACCGCTCACCCAATCGCTCATTATCAGCCCTCATTTCCTCCCTCATTTTCTCGCTATTCTGGGCCATAAGGGCCTTCATTTGTATGAAAAAAAGGCCCCAATCCATCGGGGGCGCTGCCACGGTCGCGGGCGTGGACGCCGTGGCCATCTGCGAGGCGCCATTTTGCGCGCCCGCTACTTCGTGCGTGACGGCGCTATTTTGCGAACCTGCTACCCTCACTGCTTCGCTCTCCTCGCGTCCCTCAATTTGGTCCTGGACCGACCCTGCTTCACTCTCCCCTACCGGACCCCAGCCGTCTTGATCCGCCATAGCGCGACTTGCAAAATTCGAGTTTCGTAAAACAAATCCAAATTTTTTTTTTTTTTTTTCGTTATAATTTCGGCGAGCGCAGTAACCGCGGGACCGCGCTCCGGATCGATTTTGTCGAGCGCCGTACGCGCTCCGGCTCGATTTTCCCTCCCAAAATTTGGGCCTAACTAATTTAGTCCCGGGTCCGAATCTCACTCCTCGACACCAATTGTTACAGACACGACTTTGATGTTAAGGTGGGCCGAGCGGAATGGCCGTCGTGTCCGCACAAATTACCCGATTGTACTCGAACGTTGACGGAGCCGCGCTACGCTGGATCAATAAGGAAAAAGAAGACACACGGCTGGATTATAATGACAGACACCAATGGTTCGATTCTCAATTATATTCGTACGGAAAAGGTTAGATTACAGGGGCTAGAGGTAAAGCACAGAAAAGATGGGCACTTAGACACAGGCTTATCTTAACCCTGGACAGACGACAGGTAAACGGGACAACGGCTGACTCACACGGGGATTGATGGCCAGGAAAGGCAAGTAGCGATGGCTCAAGGTGCACTCTTGGCTCAAGGCAGGGTACAGTCCGGTCCAAAGATGCGGGGAGGTCACAGCGCTCGGAGGTAACGTTCTTTCTCAGGCGGGTTCGCTTCCTCTCCGCGATCGCAGGCAACGTTCTTTCTCAGGCGGGGCGCATCTGACTCAGCGCTCGCAGGTACCTCTTTCTCCAGCTGGGGGCGCATCTGACGTCACATCCGGCGCGGGGCCGCGTATATCCGGCGGGGAGTGACACGCCCTCGGCTCGTTAGCGCCGCCCCAGATGGAATCGGTCCGCCCTTCTGATTGGGTGCGGGGGGTTACCAGGCTCCGCCCTTGAGGAGGAGCTGACAGCCAGCCCCTCCGTGGTAACCCCGTGGAGCGCGTGGTCAATGGCGCTAATCGAGCCGGTGTGAGGACGCATCCTCCCCCGCGCCGCCGCCATCTCCTCTGTTGTTGTTGTAATTGTTGGGGAAGAAGATGGAAGGAGGTATGGGAAAGGTCCTAAACTCACTACTGATGCCATATAATCACATTCTGGTGCAACGAAGAGTCATAATTAATGGAAACGAGGCCTTAACTGACATAGACTAAGAATAACTAGCAAGATGTCCGAAAGTTGTCTACGTGTGGTGCGGTGGACCTGGGCACGACATTTAATGGGGGAATAAGGGGAAGGTCGGCTCTACTGAGTGTTATTTACATGCAATGGGACTAGGGAATGGGGGATTGGGGATAGTTGGGGAGTATTGGGGAAAATAGGGGAATATTTACAAGCGGATATGGAGGCCAAATTCCATATTCGCAACAATATATATGTTTCTGCATAAGGTTGTCTCATGTTGATGGAATATTATTCCGTATCCATCTCCTTTACTTTTTATTGTACTGTATATATGTAAAGTACTTTCCTGTTCATGACACCACCACATCCCATTTCAATCCAACACGTCCACAATCTGCTCGTGACTCACGCTGTGATGTCACATCATTACGCTCAGTGCTTTATTACACGCTCTCGCTCTCACACTGCTCTTTCCATCAACAGGCGTTCCTGTGGGCCAGTCGGTGAGCAAGAAAAGGAGGAAGTGTTGAAAAACATGGTTGATTTCAAATCCCAAACCTTGCGGTGATACAGAATGTGTGGCGTGTCAGGAGGATGGAATTCAGATAAAACAATGACGCAAGCATTATTATTACTAGGGCATGCCCGTACTATATCTATATCTAAAATTATATCCCCCCCCTCTATTTACATGAAATGGTTTGGTCCAAAGCGAACGGCTTGCGAGTGGTGACAATCCCCCCCCTCTATTTACATGCAATGGTTTGGTCCAAAGCGAACGGCTTCCGGAGTTTGGTAAAGAAATCGCCATCGCGTGCACAAACGCGCAGGAAAGCGAATGAATCGCAAATTCGTTTTTATTAGTTGTACAACATAGTTTAACGCCAACATAGTTTGCAAACGTGAAATAAATGAATACGCTCTCAAATGTGCCATCCGAGGCAGAGTGTGCCCGCCACGTTCGGCACACGCGATCGTTCGCTGCTCTCTGATTGGTTGAATCGTTTTTTGGACATAGCTCGGTAAGTAATTGTCCGATTAATATGAAACCTTGAAAAGGCACATCCTCGGGTCCCCAGCAATATACCTGGCAAGTTAAAAGTATATCGGACCCGTGGTTGTCGAGAAACAGCGGTCACAGACAAATGTACAAACGTACAGACAGAGATTACTGGAATTATAGATAGACTAGGGCATGCCCGTACTATATATACTAGGGCATGCCCGTACTATATATATATATCTAAAATTATATCCCCCCCCTCTATTTACATGAAATGGTTTGGTCCAAAGCGAACGGCTTGCGAGTGGTGACAATCCCCCCCCTCTATTTACATGAAATGGTTCGGTCCAAAGCGAACGGCTTCCGGAGTTTGGTAAAGAAATCGCCATCGCGTACACAAACGCGCAGGAAAGCGAATGAATCGCAAATTCGTTTTTATTAGTTTTAAAACATCGTTTAACGCCAACATAGCGCCAACATAGTTTGCAAACGTGAAATAAATGAATACGCTCTCAAATGTGCCATCCGAGGCAGAGTGTGTCCGCCACGTTCGGCACACGCGATCGTTCGCTGCTCTCTGATTGGTTGAATCGTTTTTTGGACATAGCTCGGTAAGTAATTGTCCGATTAATATGAAACCTTGAAAAGGCACATCCTCGGGTCCCCAGCAATATACCTGGCAAGTTAAAAGTATATCGGACCCGTGGTTGTCGAGAAACAGCGGTCACAGACAAACAAACAAACGTACAGACGTACAGACAGACAGACAGAGATTACTGGAATTATAGATAGATATCTAAAATTATATCGCCCCCCTCTATTTACATGAAATGGTTTGGTCCAAAGCGAACGGCTTGCGAGTGGTGACAATCCCCCCCCTCTATTTACATGAAATGGTTTGGTCCAAAGCGAACGGCTTGCGAGTGGTGACAATCCCCCCCCTCTATTTACATGCAATGGTTTGGTCCAAAGCGAACGGCTTCCGGAGTTTGGTAAAGAAATCGCCATCGCGTGCACAAACGCGCAGGAAAGCGAATGAATCGCAAATTCGTTTTTATTAGTTTTAAAACATAGTTTAACGCCAACATAGTTTGCAAACGTGAAATAAATGAATACGCTCTCAAATGTGCCATCCGAGGCAGAGTGTGTCCGCCACGTTCGGCACACGCGATAGTTCGCTGCTCTCTGATTGGTTGAATCGTTTTTTGGACATAGCTCGGTAAGTAATTGTCCGATTAATATGAAACCTTGAAAAGGCACATCCTCGGGTCCCCAGCAATATACCTGGCAAGTTAAAAGTATATCGGACCCGTGGTTGTCGAGAAACAGCGGTCACAGACAAACGTACAAACGTACAAACGTACAGAGATTACTGGAATTATAGATAGATTATTTATTCTGCAGACTGTGGCTGCTGGTTGCATCATTGCAGGGAGAGTGGCTATGCCGATGATGCAGTGCCCCATTTCCAATCGGCTGGTACTCATTTTGCCAACCTCGAAGGATGGCAGGCTGAGTCAACCCACCTAGTGTTACTTAACAGCACGACAGAGGCTCAAACTCAAGACCATAAGATCTTAAGCCAGCCACCTTAATCCTTAAGCCAACACCAGGCTTATACTGGAGCCAATACCACAACCTTGCCTAAATTTGGAATTGCAACCAATTGTTCAACCACGTATATAAATACTGCAACATATATGTGTGTGTGTGTGTGTATGTGTGTATGTGTGTGTATATATATATATATATATATATATATATATATATATATATATATATATATATATGTATGTATATATATATGTATGTATATATATATGTATGTATATATGTATGTATATATATATGTATGTATATATATATGTATGTATATATATATGTATGTATATATATATGTATGTATATATATATGTATGTATATATGTATGTATATATATATGTATGTATATATATATGTATGTATATATTGTAACGATTTTGAGAAGTGTAACGGGTTTTGGGAAGTGTAACGGGTTTTGAGGAGTGTAACAATTTTGGAGGAAGGGTAACGGATGTGAAGAGTATGGTTTTGGTATGGTAACATCCTGGTAATGTAAATAATGGTCGCAGCCGTCCTCCTAATTAATTTCATAGAACATACACGCAGGTCACGATATATCTTTTAAATAGTGTATTTCCTTATTCCATGTAGGCTAAGTATGTGTTTTCCACTTGATTGACTTTGCATTGTATCAAACAAAATAAGCGTAGGCCCTTCCAATTTCCCCAAAACCTCCCTTCCATTTGCCTTCCGCATTTTGGTCGGTTTTTCTCTTCAACCACCATTGGCCACGAGGTAAGGTTGGAGAAGAAAGGCGTGTCTCCACCTCGTCAGAAGAGGGCAGGAGTGAACCGGCCCTAACAGCCAATCAACACCGCGGTGAGTGACCCGGTAGGCGTGCCCTCGGAGCCGGCGGCTTAATTCCGCCGGAGGTGATAAAAGCGACTGCAGGGGACTGCTTTACCAGTCCAGATGAGAGATGACTGGAGATGAGCTGGAGAGGAGCAACGAGGCTGCACCAAAGAGAGGCCTTGAGAGATACGCTGGGGGATGACCTGGAAGAGGAGCGCAATCCACCGCAAGCCCTACCTGCCTGCAAATATCCCCTGTCGTTGGAGAGACGCGCTGAACGGAGGGAGACGGCTCCACCCCAGGAAGAGGAGCAGGTGTGCCGAGCCAGCGCGTGACGGCCGCGGATACGCGACGGAGGTTTTCCCGCCAAAACCGCGAGGGGTGCTGCGGCCTCCGACCTTGCCTTCCTCTCAAGCAATCAACCTCGAGCCATTACCTGCCTGCAATATCCATCGTGTGAGTGTGAACGTCCTGTCCTACTCGTTTGTCTTGGGGATTAAGTAAATGAAATAGAATAAGTTAACAATGCACTGTGTGACTGCTCTTTTCCATCTATTGCTGTAAATAATATTGGTCGCTCTAAAATATTGCTTGTGTGTGTATAATAAATCTGTTCTTCCTCCAAACTCTGTCTTTCTTCTCTCTTCTTCTCTTTCGGTCGCTTTAGAGGTTTCCCAATTGAATATCTGTAGCGCGATTAGTCAACGTTCGGTTGGAATCGGGTTCTAATCGGGGAGTAACTGTTCGGACGCGGTTAAATACACCACCGCTCGGTCAATATAACATCTAAAAACCGTGTCCGTAACAATTGGTGTCGAGGAGTTGGATTCGAACCTGGGACTAAATTTGTTAGGCCCAAAGTTTAAAAAAAATTTTTGGTCAAAATTACGAGCTGCCGAAATTGTGTTGTTTTATAAAACCCGAATTTTGAGATCGCGCCATGGACAATCAAGGCGATCGGATGTCGGTGGGGGAAATAGACGGGGTAGAATCGACCCAGGACCTCGGGGAAATGTAAGTGGGGAAAATGGTGGAGGAGAGTAAAGAAGGTGTGGTTGAGGGGGTATCAGGTGCACAAGATGGCGTCCTCGCGCACATGGTTGTTGCGGCACCAAATTTAGTCGCGGCAGTCGAGCCCGCAGTGCCAATGGACTTTTGCCTATTTATGACGCATTTCATGGCATCTATGAAGGGCGACAGTAGGGGATTGGATGCAATGATGGCTACCCAGGGAATCGACATGAAAAAAATGAGGAGGGAAGCAAAGGACAACCCGGAGGGATATCGGGAGCAAATAAACGACAGCATAAAAAAAATGGGGGAGTTCGTAGATGGCATGGGAGGCGGGAGAGGCACATCGGTGCACGACGAGGTAAAGCGGGTCGAAAAGCGCTGGTTGAGCGAAGCGGAGGAAAGCACGGGTACAATGACGGGGGTAGAAATCGCGACACGGGGTTTAGAAAAGCCAGCGGTCGCCGAGGTTAATAAAGAAAAAGCAGTAGCGGGAATAATTAAAATTGAAGAGATGACGGAGGTAGCCCGGGAATTGCAGGGAGAAATGGATTATGTACAAGGTCTGTGTTCAAATCATGATGTGATGCTCACTAACCAAATAAAGAGTTTGCAGGTGGCAAAGGAGGGGCGGAGACGAGGTACGGAGGTGAGTGGCAATGTACATGATGTGAGGGGAGATTCAGTCGGCTTGGGGATTGGTTTGGATCCGGGTGTTCGTGAAAGGCCGTTGGTGAAGTGTGTGACAGGTCAGGTGTGCGAAAAAAGAGGTGTGCGAGAATGTCCGACCATGGGGTGTGTGAGGAAAAAGTGCACGCCGAGGAGTGAGTGTGCCGTCAGGAGTGAGCCGGTCGAAGCGCGTGTGCGAGGGGGTACATGGAAGCGCGGTGTGGTGAGTGTTACGGAGGAAGTAACGAGAGAGTGTACACCTGTGGTGAGTGTTACGGAGGAAGTAACGAGAGAGTGTACACCTGTGGTGAGTGTTACGGAGGAAGTAACGAGAGAGTGTACACCTGTGGTGAGTGTTACGGAGGAAGTAACGAGAGAGTGTACACCTGTGGTGAGTGTTACGGAGGAAGTAACGAGAGAGTGTACACCTGTGGTGAGTGTTACGGAGGAAGTAACGAGAGAGTGTACACCTGTGGTGAGTGTTACAGAGGATGTAACGAGAAAGTGTACGTCTGTGGTGAGTGTTACGGAGGAAGTAACGAGAGAGTGTACACCTGTGGTGAGTGTTACGGAGGAAGTAACGAGAGAGTGTGCACCTGTGGTGAGTGTTACGGAGGAAGTAACGAGAGAGTGTACACCTGTGGTGAGTGTTACGGAGGAAGTAACGAGAGAGTGTACACCTGTGGTGAGTGTTACGGAGGAAGTAACGAGAGAGTGTACACCTGTGGTGAGTGTTACGGAGGAAGTAACGAGAGAGTGTACACCTGTGGTGAGTGTTACAGAGGATGTAACGGGAGGATGTACACCTGGGATGGAAGGATGCACACCTGGAATGGTAGAGCGTGAGTGGGAATGCACGCTGGAGTTGGTGGTGAGACACGTGGTTGGGTGTGCGGGTGAGAGCACACCTGTGATTGTCACAAAGGAGGTGACCGAGGAGGGGGCGCGAAGCGGTGTATTGGTGAGGTGTGCGAGCAACGAATGTGTGCCAAAGTGTTCGGTGGTCAGGTGTGTGACCAAGTCGGTGAGCGGAGTGAGTGTACCGAGGTGTGAAAGAAAAGGTACGAGGAGAATGGGAACGGCTGCATGTATGAGCAAGAAAGAGGTAGCGTATGCATGTAAGCCTGCAGGTGAAGCGTCGACGGTAACCGGGTTAAAGGTTAGGTCGACTTTTAGCCGGATCGGGCCCTCGGTGCGTGCCGGGCTTCGCGTGCCGCGAGAACCAGCGGAGATCCGAGCCACGGCGGGTTCGAAAGGACCGCCGTGCGCGATCCACGCTGGGCCTCGCGTGGAGCGGCCGCGTCCGGGCTCCACAAGGCGGAGCGGGCAGCTCGATAGGAAGGGTCGTCATGGCGACCACTTTCTATTGAGACGTGCCGGCAGGTCGAGATCGGGACATTGGATGGCTCCACGCCGAAGTGGTGCATGGGATCTCGGCCCGGGTAAGCCTCCGTCCCTGCCCCGAATGCGGGACGTATCCAGCCGCTGGCAAAAAACGACCCGCGTTCATTGCTCGGCTGTACGAAGCCGGGCTGTAGATGTGAATTGGCGCACCGAGAGGATGTAATAAGTAGGCGGGTGATGTGAATTGGCGCACCGAGAGGATGTAATAAGTAGACGGGTGATGGTGATAGTGATAGTAGTGATTTGAAACGAAATTTAGAAAAGTGAATAGAATTGGCAGTAAATGGAAAATTTTTGAATTGTTGAATTTAGGTGTACAAAATTGATAGTGAGAGACCCCCGATGTGGTGGGATGGCAAATCCACCATCCCTCACAGGTGGGGGCAAATGCGCAATAGTTTATGGGGTGGCTATGACAACCGAGCCAGGGAGGGCTTGGATAATTGTAGGGATCTAGCGAAGATGACATTAGGTAACGTTAAGGTTAGTTAGTGACTGATACCTGTAGTGGGGACGCAGGTAGATTAGTGTGGATTATAATGACGTGGGAGCGCAATAGTTTAAAGGGACGACTGGGAAGCGCAAGTTTCAGAGGGGAGTAGTTAGCTGAGATGATGCCGTGTGTGTGAGGATTGAACGGGTGAGAATGGAACAGGTGTGATTGCACAGGTGTGCAACTGAACAGGTGTGTGGAGCAGTGTATGAGGGAGTAGTGGTGATTGCGTGTTGTGTTGACCAAATGGTCCAGGAAGAAAGGAGGGTGCAGGTGGCACCAGGTATGATTGCACAGGTGTGCAACGACAGGTGAATGAAGAACAGGTGTATGTGGCTGTGTGGAATAAATGGTAGTGTGGAATATCTGGAGTATTGGAATGGATGGTCGTGGAGTGAGAATGGTGGAAATTGTGGAGTGGAGTGGATGGTGCGAAGGTGTGAATGGGGGAAGAGTGGACCCCCATCACGGATACCCGGGGCGGGTAGTGTAAGTGTTAGGTAGAGGGTATAGGTAAATTGTAGTTGGATATTGGCATCTGTGGTGCGGGTGACAGAATGGTATGTGGATGGGTGCGTTGGTGTTGTGGAAATGGCTGGGCGTGTAGCCTGTTAGTGTGTGTAGTTGGTTTGGGCACTCCACCACTGTAAGGATGTCGGCCAGGTGAGGCCGCAGGTGGGCTCTGGGAGCCGGTAGTAGTTGTGTGGATGGGGCCCGAGGATCCGGAGGACGGACCCGGGTAGCCCAGTGCCAAAGGGCACCAAGGGGTGACAGAGCCAGGAGAGGGGCTGCCCCCAGTTAGATAGGTTAGGGTGAGGAGCTAGGTAAGCTCGGGTGGCAACTACAGTGGTGGAGGTGTGCAGGTGGGTAGACCTGTTGGGAGAGGTACACGTCGCAGCCCAGAAATTGTGCTAGAGCACCGGGAGATGAATCGGGGGAGTGAGACCCCAAAAATTGAGGAGCACCACAGTTTGGCCAATGGGAATTGGTTATTAGAACCCATAGTGTAAGTTGGCCAATGAATTGGCAGGGAAAGACCCCGGGTAGTGTAAAGTGTGTTAAAATCATTTAGAGGATAGTTAGGATGAAGGATCTCCTCACACCATCTGCATCCACTCACCTGAGGTGACAGGTACTCCACACCATGCCATGTTTTGATTATTTTTTATGATGCAAATGTTTGGATTGTGAGACGCATCATGACGTGGGTGTGACATTGTGCTTTGATGTTCCATCTCTGCCTCCTTATGAGGATTGATGATGAATTTGATGATGGCAAATTTTGAAGTAGAGGGATTGTGGTGACGAATTTGGTATAAGGGAAATATGGGGAAGACGTGACAGTAGTGACGAATTTGTAAATGGGTAGATTTTGTAAATATGGGGTAAGAGCAAGGGTAGTGTAGGTGACAGGGGGGTGACGTACGGTAGGGACGAGCTTTCTCACTTCGCCCTCCGTACGCATTTCACCTTGCATTGCCTTGTTTGACGTGTACCCTTGTGACCTTACCCCTCGCTCAATTGTCTTTCTTTTGTCTCCCACATGACCTGTGCGCCATTGGGTGCCGAGGGGAGCGTGCGTGAGGTGGCCATTGTGCGCCCGAGATTCCCAGAACCAGCACGCATTGCGTTGATGTACCACTTTATGGACCGCTGTTCGGCGGCCAAGTACCACTTGATGGACCCCAGGTTCTGGGGCAGGGCACCTCTGTTGGAAACCGGCCATAGTGGCCAGGGAATCTTGCTTGCGGACCTCGGTAAGGTGGCACCTATGCCAAACAGGTGGACCACCCTTAGTTGGCCCCTGAGGCCCTAAATAAAAATGGACACAAGTTGTGCTTTTTTTAGTATGTCCAAATAGGCCGCATGAAGCCAGAAGACGTCGGGAAGAACATCGGCCCAGCAGAGAAGGAGAAGACCACCACCAGTTGTTTTGTTGTGTTTATTATGAACCATGGTAACCGCACCGGATGGTGTTTTTGGGTGCTTTGTGGTGTTTGGGTGCTTTTGGGTGCTTTGGTGGTATTGGTACTGGTGCATCGATGCAATGCGTGCTGTCTCCTCCCTCCCAACAGGAATTTCTTTCTCTTGTTCCCTAAAAAGAAAAGAAAAAAAACACACAGGTCCTGGGTTGCGTTGTAAATAAGAAATCACGTCATTGTAAATAATGCTCCCCACCGTAAATGTATAGTTTCAGAATAATTCCGTAATTCGGTTAGCTGTGGGCTTGAGTCTGTTAGACAGGATGCAATGCAATAGGGGGACATACTTATTTGTGTTTTAAAATTGTCACACTCAGGGTCAGGTTAATTGTAGAGGGAATTACACCTACATGTCACACTCAGTTAAGTCTAGTAGGCCCGAGGACGTGCCTGAAGAAAGGAGGGTGCAGTGTAACGATTTTGAGAAGTGTAACGGGTTTTGGGAAGTGTAACGGGTTTTGAGGAGTGTAACAATTTTGGAGGAAGGGTAACGGATGTGAAGAGTATGGTTTTGGTATGGTAACATCCTGGTAATGTAAATAATGGTCGCAGCCGTCCTCCTAATTAATTTCATAGAACATACACGCAGGTCACGATATATCTTTTAAATAGTGTATTTCCTTATTCCATGTAGGCTAAGTATGTGTTTTCCACTTGATTGACTTTGCATTGTATCAAACAAAATAAGCGTAGGCCCTTCCAATTTCCCCAAAACCTCCCTTCCATTTGCCTTCCGCATTTTGGTCGGTTTTTCTCTTCAACCACCATTGGCCACGAGGTAAGGTTGGAGAAGAAAGGCGTGTCTCCACCTCGTCAGAAGAGGGCAGGAGTGAACCGGCCCTAACAGCCAATCAACACCGCGGTGAGTGACCCGGTAGGCGTGCCCTCGGAGCCGGCGGCTTAATTCCGCCGGAGGTGATAAAAGCGACTGCAGGGGACTGCTTTACCAGTCCAGATGAGAGATGACTGGAGATGAGCTGGAGAGGAGCAACGAGGCTGCACCAAAGAGAGGCCTTGAGAGATACGCTGGGGGATGACCTGGAAGAGGAGCGCAATCCACCGCAAGCCCTACCTGCCTGCAAATATCCCCTGTCGTTGGAGAGACGCGCTGAACGGGAGACGGCTCCACCCCAGGAAGAGGAGCAGGTGTGCCGAGCCAGCGCGTGACGGCCGCGGATACGCGACGGAGGTTTTCCCGCCAAAACCGCGAGGGGTGCTGCGGCCTCCGACCTTGCCTTCCTCTCAAGCAATCAACCTCGAGCCATTACCTGCCTGCAATATCCATCGTGTGAGTGTGAACGTCCTGTCCTACTCGTTTGTCTTGGGGATTAAGTAAATGAAATAGAATAAGTTAACAATGCACTGTGTGACTGCTCTTTTCCATCTATTGCTGTAAATAATATTGGTCGCTCTAAAATATTGCTTGTGTGTGTATAATAAATCTGTTCTTCCTCCAAACTCTGTCTTTCTTCTCTCTTCTTCTCTTTCGGTCGCTTTAGAGGTTTCCCAATTGAATATCTGTAGCGCGATTAGTCAACGTTCGGTTGGAATCGGGTTCTAATCGGGGAGTAACTGTTCGGACGCGGTTAAATACACCACCGCTCGGTCAATATAACATCTAAAAACCGTGTCCGTAACAATATATATGTATGTATATATATATGTATGTATATATATATGTATGTATATATATATGTATGTATATATATATGTATGTATATATATATGTATATATATATATATATGTATATATATATATATGTATATATATATATATATGTATATATATATATATATGTATATATATATATATATGTATATATATATATGTATATATATATATATGTATATATATATATATATATGTATATATATATATATATATATATGTATATATATATATATATATATATATATATATATATATATATATATATATATATATATATATATATATATATATATATATATATATATATATATATATATATAATCAAGGCAGCTCCTAGCTTTAATGGTGAGCACCAGCCACGAATTATGTCTCACACGGTAAATACCGCATAACCCGCAAGGAACCAACAGCCTGTCTGCCACACAGACCATCGTTCCCGCCAGTGCAAACCAAAACCAGGGTGTGCGGTGCGATCGGCGGGGATAATAATCCACGATCTCTGTCTGTTGACAGAGTGGCCGGGCTGAGGCCTCCGGGTCGGAGGTGACGCTTTGGTCTAGGACTTCGGTCCACAGGAGATCGGGACAGCGCTCATCACGCTGTTATGTCATTGATTATTATCCCCGCCGATCGCACCGCACCCCCTGGTTTTGGTTTGCACTGGTGGGAACGATGGTCTGTGTGGCAGACAGGCTGTTGGTTCCTTGCGGGTTATGCGGTATTTACCATGTGAGACATAATTCGTGGCTGGTGCTCACCATTAAAGCTAGGAGGTGCCTTGATCAACTTAATAGACGATTTTGGTCCTCATTGGTTAGATTTTTTGCAGTATGCCGTCCTGACGAGACTAACCCTAACCCTTTTGGCTGGGAGACCGATCGACCTGGCAGGAGTAATGCCCTGCTGGTGGATTAAGGGGTCTTACTCCTATTAAGAGGAGTGGTCCCAACTGTATGACCATGCATTGTGGCCCTTCGGGGGCATGATGCATGCGTTTGAATGACCATGTGCTTCCCCCTCGGGGTTGAGGCGCATGTGTATTGTTATGGGGACAGCCTTGTTGACGTTGTGCCTTGGCCATGGGGTCAAGGTGCACGTCCGAGGCTGTTCAAATGTTTGGACTTTTTACCTTTTTTCACACGTAAAAAAGGCAGGCCCTGACTGCGGCCCTAAACCAGTTAATAAGCCCGAAATCTGGATTGGCGGCTCTGCTCGATGTTTAGCCAATGGGGACCAATGAATAAATCTCTGTCTGTTGACAGAGTGGCCGGGCTGAGGCCTCCGGGTCGGAGGTGACGCTTTGGTCTAGGACTTCGGTCCACAGGAGATCGGGACAGCGCTCGTCACGCTGTTATGTCGTTGATTATATATATATATATATATATATATATATATATATATATATATATATATATATATATATATATATATATATATATATATATATATATATACTGTATATGTCACTGTGTGTACCGCAATGAGCTTGCAGAAAAGAAAGAAAACCAGTGAATTGTCTGAGGAGGTCAGACGCAGGATTGTAGCCAAGCAGGGACATTCTCAAGGCTACAAGTCCATCTCCAGAGACCTTGATGTTCCTGTGTCCACCATATGCAATGTTATCAGGAAGTTTGAGGCCCATGGTTGGCACTGTAGCCAACCTCCCTGGACTTGGTGCAAGAGAAAACTTGATTGAAGATTGCAGCGAAGGATTGTTTGAATGGTGAAGAAAGCGCTTCATTCAACTGCCAAACAGATTCAAGTTGACCTTCAGATACAAGGTACAAAGGTTTCAACTCGCACCATTGGTCTCCAACTCAATGAAAGGGGGTTCTATGGTAGGAGACCCAGGAGGACCCCACTGCTGAGAGAGAGAGACATGAGAAAGCCCAACTGGAGTTTCCAAAACACACCTGAACAAGCCAAAATCCTTTTGGGAGAATGTTCTGTGGACAGGTGAGACCAAATTAGAGCTTTTTGGTAAAGCACATCATCTCTATGTTTACAGAAAACAAAATGAAGCCTTCAAAGAAAAGAACACCTTCCCTCCAGTCAAACATGGAGGAGAATTGTGGAGAGCAAATACTTTTGTCAATTGAAACTTATGTTTGAGAAAATTTTGAGTTATTTGAAAAAAGTGGAAGGATGCCAATATTTTTGGCCACGTCTGTATATATGTATTCAATTTCTCTTGTTCCTTCAATGTAGAACTAACACTGTACATGCATACATATACTTTTTTTGGAAAAAGAAGGCACTTCCAACCAGAAACTAAAAACTAGATCTACGCTGCAAATTTGAGAAAATAAGCAAGAGCTTGAGACCGGATCTGCTCTTACTTGTTTACTGAAACTTGCGGAGTAGATCTAGTTTTTAAATTCTAGTTGGATGTGCCTTTTTTCTTTAAAAATGCATAATCGCAATCGCCCCAATGTTTAAATTTGATTAAATTGGTTCAATTTCCCCTCCCCCTCCCCCATCATCCTCAGTTCGCTTCCCTATACCCACCCTCCCCCCCCCCCCCCGTCCCTCCCACCCTGCCGCCCTCCCTCACCTTTTGCATGCAATCAGCACATGGCAATGTTCCATGCCAATTAGTTTGGATAATCAAACACCTTTATATTTTTACTGTTTTTCAGCTCTAGAGTTCAAAACAATTAACACGGTGTTTTTCGGATGTGCCGTGATGATATCAAAGGACAAATGTGCTTGAACAAATGCAACAAACAAGCAACTTGTCAGGGACGTTCCCATTGTGTAAAAGCAAAGCTGACAATCACAAAGAGGACGTTCTCAAAAATAAATAAATGTGTGACCATTTCCATGAGCCTGGTGTTGGCTTAATGGTTAAAGGGGCTGGCTTGCGACCTTAGGGTCCTGAGTTTGAGCCCCTGCCAGCCGTTTAAGTAACACCAGGTGGGCTGACTCAGCCTGCCATCCTTACGAGGTCAGCAAAATGGGTACCAGTGGACTGATAATGGAGGCACTGCATCAGCAGTACAACCACGCCCCCAGAAAAATGATGCAACCAGCAGCCGTACAGGCTGCACACGAAGCATCACCACCATTCCCATGATGTGGCAAATGTATTATCCGTTTTATAAACATTTGACATATTGTGTGCAAACTGTGGCACTGATGTTCGTTAGCAAAGATTTTGAGCATTCCTAATCCTCTCCCTCCAACTCTTATATCCAACCCTTCTCCTTTAATCTCCCAAGGCTATTCTCCCCTCCAACCCACTTTGCCATCTCCCTCACCTTCCCCACTTCCCCCACTTTCCATCATCTGCCATCCATATATAAAAATCGATAACCAACACTTTACCTGGAAAAATACCTAATGGGATGGTTTTTCCTTCTGGTGTTGTTTCTTTAATATCTTGTTGCAGTTCCTGATAACATATCGGTTTGCTTGTGTTTTTGTGTTATTACAACATCCTGTTATAATTTATTTTTTTTGTATACAAGATCGAGGCTCGTGTAAGAGCTAACATCAATCACAAAAAAAAGAATCGGACAAACAAAACATACAATAAAGGGAGTGGGAGACAAGATGGGGAGAGAGAGAGGCAAGCACACAAGTACAACAGCGGAGAACAGGGAAATTGGGAGATCTGTGGGAGGTAGAGGGCTTGGGGAGAGGAGGCGTGGGAAGGGGTGGGGGGGGGGGGGCGGATGTGGGAGAGGTATAAAACAAATGGACACTGCTAGAACTTCCAGGATTTGAATTAACGGGGGTAGAAAAGATCAAGGTTTTGGATGGAGGAAAATAAGAAATGGTGGTGAACAGCTGTTTTAAAGACCTGGAGGGAGGAGTGGGATTGAAGAGAGTGAGGGAGTTTGTTCCAGACGCGGGAGAAAAGAGGAATGAAGGAGTGAAGGTGAATAGAGAGTCTTGATTTTGGCAGTTTAACCATAAGAGGGTTGCTGGCAGATCATAATGGGTGAAAATGTGCCTGTTGTCAATTGATGAGGTATGAATGTAATTGTCCTATACTGACAATGCTGCAACAACTACAACAACTGGATTGGAGAAGTAGATGTGGGATAGGTACAGTAGCTTAAATAATTGGCATAGCAGGAGGACTGAGGGATGGAGACTGGTCTTGCTGTGAGCACCTTGGACATGATTATCACCTCCTGGCTTTTCTCTCTCATTTCAAACCTGCATGTCTTTACTTGCCCATAGGTGATTGACATACAGTCACGTGAAAAAGTAAGTACACCCCATGTAAAGTTTTGACTTTTTCAACATATTTCAACATATAGCTATTTGATCTTCATTTCAACAACATTGATAGATAAAGGTGATATAATATAACAAATATCATGAAACATTTACATTTTGTAGTCCACTGTATAATTTAAATAAACATAAATGCAAATTTCGCATGTGGAAAAAGTAAGTACACCCTTGGCTCTAATAGGTGGTATTGCCCCCGTTGGCAGAAACAACCTCAAGTAGGCGTTTCTTATAACTGTCCACCAGTCTCTGACATCGACTGGGAGAAATTTTTGCCCACTCCTCCATGCAGAATTCTGTCAGCTGTGTGATGTTTCAGGGGTTTCTTGCATGCACAGCTCGTTTCAAATCCCCCCACAACATCTCGATGGGATTTAGATCCGGGCTTTGACTTGGCCATTCCAGAACCCTCAATTTCTTTCTTTTCAGCCATTCCTTGGTGGATTTACTGGTATGTTTAGGGTCATTGTCATGTTGCAAGGTCCAGCTTCGGTTGAGCTTCAACTTTCCGAGAGATGGCCTCACATTATCCTCAAGCACCCTCTGGTACAATGAGGACTTCATAGTGGATTCTATGATGGTGAGCTGCCCAGGCCCTGATGCAGCAAAGCTGCCCCAAACCATAATATTTCCACCACCATGCTTTACAGTTGGTATCAGGTTCTTGTGGTCAAATGCTGTCTTTGGTTTTCGCCAAACATGTCTTCTGGTATTGTAGCCAAATAGCTCTACCTTTGACTCATCTGTCCAGAGCACATTGTTCCAGAAGTTCTGGTCTTCGCCGAGGTGTTCATTGGCAAACTTTAGTCTTGCCCTGATGTTCTTTCTGGACAGGAAAGGTTTCCTCCTGGCACACCTCCCATGTAGATCAAATTTGTGCAGCCTCTTTCTAATGGTAAACTCGTGCACTTTGACATCAACAGTGGTAAGAGCTACCTGTAGGTCCAGTGATGATATTCTGGGGTTCTTTGAGACTTCTTTCAGCATCTTGCGGTCTGCTCTCGGGCTGAACTTGCTGGGCGGCCTGACCTGAACAAGTTGGTAGTTGTTTGGAATCTTCTCAACTTGTAGATGATCTTCCGGACAGTCGAATGATTGATTTCAAATTGTTTGGAGATCTTTTTAAATCCCTTCGCAGACTCGTAGGCATCTATAACCTTCTTTCTGAAGGCCTCAGAGAGCTCTTTTGATCTAGGCATGGTGACGCCACACACTTCAACAACAAAGAGCAAACCAAACTAAATGTCTGAGGTTTAAATAAGACAGGTTCCTCCAAGATCCTCTCTAACGATGTTCTAATCATTTGCACCTGAGCTGGTGCACCTGATTCTAATTTTAGGTATTTGAAGTAGTGATAAATGTAGGGGTGTACTTACTTTTTCCACAAGCAAAATTTGCATCTATGTTTATTTAAATTATACAATGGACCACAAAATGTAAATGTTTCATGATATTTGTTATATTATATCACCTTTATCTATCAATATTGTTGAAATGAAGATCAAACAGCTGTATGTTGAAATATGTTGAAAAAGTCAAAACTTTACATGGGGTGTACATACTTTTTCACGTGACTGTACATTGTTGAAATCATTTGATCCATCTTCTATTGGTGCTCCTGAAGTAGCTGCCTGTTGTATAATGTCTGGTGATGTCTGCTTGTCTCTCTTTCTGACCGAATGCTTGTGTCCTACTTGTGAGATCCAGCGTCCGATGTCGCACCTCAGACATAAATTTTATACATTTATCTGTCATGGTATGGTATGGTGGGTATTTATTTTTCCTCCAGTCTATAGAGGAGCTTGTACATGAATCACATGCAGAACGAGGACATGAGTAGACATTGCAAGGACGTTATGCTAGAGAATGGACCAGCACAATGATAGAATCATGAACAGACAGGCGCAGATCCCGGAAATATAATGCCACAAAACCTAAAATTGACAAATATGAAGATCACAAGCATATGTTCCATTCGTGTGAGTTTCAATACAAAGGCTAGGTGCCCGCATGGTCAATTATCCACTTTATTGACTGGAGGTATTCTTAGCAAATGTCATCGTTTGTCATGCAGACCCATCTTTTTGACACCAGATTGGAATCAATCATTTGAGATTTGAACCCAGTTTCCCTGTATCATGAACTCGAGGTTTCCATGGGAAGACTAACAAGCCAGAATAAAGTGTTCCACTTTGGATTGGCTTGTCAGCGCTTGGCCATAAAGTGTAAACCAAATGTAGAAGGAAGAAGCAGAGATATAAATATGTAAAGCGGTAAACATTTCTCACTCTGCTTTTTGTGTTTTTTTGGGAAGGACCAAGGATATTATTAATTCGTATGCAGCCTGTCGTTGCTGGTTGCATCATTGATGGGAGTGTGGCTGTGCCAATGATGCAGCGCCCCATGGTTCTAGTAAGCTGGTACTCATTTTTCCGACATTGGAAGGACAACAGGCTGAGTCAACCCACCTGGTGTTAGTCTTTAATCTTTAAGACAATTACGACTACAATAATGGCCCCAATTAATCCCGCCTTCTAGTGCGGTTGGCCAAATGAGTGAGCTCTCTCTTTCTCTCTCTCTTTTTCTCTGTCTCTCTCCCTCTCTCTCTCTCTTTTTTTTCTCTGTCTCTCTGCCTCTCTCTCTCTTTTTTTTCTCTGTCTCTCTCTCTCCCTCTCTTTTTTTTTCTGTCTCTCTCCGTCAGGTACCGCAAGCCTGAGGGGAGGAGCTCACGTTTTTGGTGAGAACTGGTATTCTGAGGAGATTGGTCTGCCTAAGAAGGAGAGCTTTAAGGAGGTCATCCTGCCTGCCTGCTTTGGCCTTGGTGTTATCATCCTCCACCATTGCCTGTTGATGGTCCTGTTCGTCTCCTCATCATCTCTTCGTCATCCTGCTCATCTCATCGCCTGCTCCGTGCCCATCCTCTCATCGCCTGCTCCGTGCCCATGCTCTGAACCGCTGCCACCAGAGATAAGTCGCCATTTTGTGTCCCTCGCCCCGTCTGTGCTTGTGACTTGACGCCTTAGTTTTCATCGGATTTATTTTACTTCATTGTATACAGTTATTATTGATTTCATTCTCCGTTTATTTGTTTGGGATTAAACCCGTTTGGCTTTATTCAAAGCTTTATCCCGGTGTGTACCCTGGTTAGAATAGGTACACCGTATCCCTGCATGTCGTAAGAGACGACTAAGAGGGTTGGCGTCAGGAAGGGCATCCGGCCATAAAAACATTGCCTCAAAAAGAGAACCATGACAATTACAACTACATATGGGCAGGGTACAGCCCGAAGTGGAGATCGGTTTCTGAGGTTTGGTACATGGAATGTAGGGACAATGACAGGGAGATCAGGAGAAGTGGTGGAAGTATTGATCAGAAGAAGAGTGGACATATGTTGTGTGCAAGAGACGAGATGGAAGGGAAGTGGTGTGAGAATGGTGAAGGGTAGGCAGGGATAGAAATACACGTTTGTGTGGCAAGGGTGCCCGGAGGGCGTGAATGGTGTTGGTGTCCTGTTTTCTGAGGAGTTTGTAGACAGTGTGATGAGTGTGACTAGAGTGAGTGATAGGTTGATGATGGTGAAAATGATGATTGGAAAGCTCTTGGTGAACGTAATCTCGGGATATGCTCCGCAGGTTGGTCGGAGCGATGAAGAGAAGGACAAGTTCTGGTGTGCGATAGAGAAGCTGATGGAAAACGTGAAAGATGAGGAAGTTGTTGTGGTAGGAGGAGACCTAAATGGACATGTGGGAAGGAGTATGGACGGTTTTGATGGAGTTCATGGGGGTTACGGATATGGTGAGAGAAATGGAGAAGGTGAAAGGATTTTGGAGTTTCCTGATGGAGCTGATTTGTAATACTCAGTTCCAGAAAGAGGATAATAAGCTTGTTACATACACGTCAGGTGGGTCGACGACAACCGTGGACTACCTGATGGTGCGTAGGCGAGATAGGGGGCACCTTCGGGACACAAAGGTGATCCCGGGGGAGGAGGCTGTTTCACAGCACCACTTGTTTGTCTGCGACATAAGGGTGAAAGGTGCGAGGAGAGCTCGGCGGGTGAAGTACCAACCGAGAATGAAGGTGTGGAGGTTGAAAGAGGTGACAGTAAGGGAGGCATTAAAAGAGAGGCTGAGTAGGGTAGAGGATGATGTGGTTGAGCTTGAACGTGGTTGGATGTCAATGAAAGATAGTCTGTTGGGAGCCGTTGGTGAGGTATGTGGATGGACAAAAGGACCACCGAGGCACTCGGAAACATGGTGGTGGGATGAGGAAGTTGGAAAGAGGATTGACGAGAAGAGGAAGAAGTTCAAGGAGTGGCAGAAGGCGAAGGGTACGGGAGCAGAAAAAGCAGAGCATGAAAGTTATAAGGCAGCCAAGAAGGCTGCAAAGAAAGAGGTAGCAAAGGCGCAGGAGGCATGTAGGAAAATGTTCGGACAAAGCTTGGATTCGGAAGAGGATCAGAGAGCGGTATTCAGGATTGCAAAGCAGATAGTGAAAGAGAGGTGTGATGTGATGGGGGTGAGTTGCTTGAAGGATGAAGTGGGACAAATCGTTGTGGACCCAGATGGAATTATAGGAAGATGGAAAAGATATATGGAAATGCTGATGAATGCAGAGAATGAATGGGATGGCAACATAGAGAGTAACCCTGTTTTAGGACCGGCAGAGAAGATAACTGAGAAGGAAGTTGAGGAAGCGATAAAATCAATGAAGAGTAGAAAAGTGGGAGGGCCGACGGGAATTGTGGGAGATATGTTGAAGGCAGCAGGAAGTTGGGGTGTGAAGAGAATGACAGAGATCTGTAATCTGGTGGTGAAAGAAGGCCGCATTCCAGTGGATTGGGAACTGAGTACCCTCGTCCCTCTATACAAGGGGAAAGGTGACCCTCTGGAGGAGTGTGGCTCGTACCGAGCGATAAAGTTATTGGAGCATGGAATGAAGGTATTGGAAAGGGTGTTGGAGAGGAGGATAAGGAAGAAGGTGAAGATCGACGAAATGCAGTTTGGATTTATGCCAGGAAGAGGAACGACCGACACACTCTTTATTGTGAGGCAGTTGCAGCAGAAGTACATGGAGAAGAGGAAGAAGTTGTTTCTTGGGTTTGTTGATCTGGAGAAAGCATTCGATAGGGTTCCACACGAAGTATTGACATGGGCATTGAGGAAGTTGGGAGTGGAGGAATGGTTGATCAGAGTAGTGATGGCAATGTACAAAAGAGCATGCACAGCTGTAAGGACGAAGGATGGGAACAGTGGTGAGTTTGAGGTGAAGGTGGGAGTGCATGAGGGGTCGGTACTAAGTCCACTACTATTTGTAGCTGTGATGGAGGTGCTGGCTCAGAACGTAAAGGAGGGTTTACCGTGGGAGTTGTTCTATGCAGATGATCTGGTGTTAATTGCGGAGAGTATGGAAGGAATGTATGGAGACAAAAGGTCTGAAGGTGAATATAGGAAAGACGAAGGTGATGGCAAGTGGTAAAGCATGTGGTGAGGTGGAAAGAACTGGGATGTGACCATGTGCAGTGTCGGAAGTCGGAGTGAACTCCATTCAATGTACCATGTGCGCTGAGTGGGTTCATCAAAAATGTCGTGGTCTGAGAGGGTCATTAACCAGTGTGGCAGCTACATTCAAATGTAAGGTGTGCACAGAGGGAGCTGCAGATTGAGGAAATGTTGAGTTGGATCTTGGAGACGGCATGAATCTGGAAGGTGTGAAAACATTTTGCTACCTCGGAGACATGCTGAATGGAGAAGGTGGATCAGACTCGGCAACGGTTGCAAGAGTGAGATGTGCATGGAAGAAGTTTGGGGAACTGAGTGGCGTGCTGATGAGGAGGGGAGTGGCGTTGAAGCTGAAGGGAAAGGTGTATGCTACATGTGTGAGAAGTGTTATGATTTATGGGAGCGAGACATGGGTAATGAACGTAGAGCAGCAACGAAGGCTGGAAAGGGTGGAAATGCGAATGGTTCGGTGGATGTGCGGAGTATCGTTGGAGAGAGAGGAAGACAAATGATGAATTGCGAAAGATGATGGGGAATAGAGCCTGTGATTGATGCTGTGAAGAGGAACAGGTTGAGATGGTTTGGTCATGTGTTGAGGAAGGATGAAAGTGACTGGTTGAGAAGAGTGATGGAAATGAATGTAGAAGGAAGTCGAGGACGGGGAAGACCGAGAAAGACTTGGCTAAAGATGGTGGAAGAAGAAATGCGGGCAAGGGGGTTAACAAGGAGAGATGCAGAAAATAGGGCAAAATGGAGAAGATCGTCATGGGGACCGCAAGGCTAACCCCCGCTCTAGCAGGGAAAATGGCCTTAAAATGCATGGTTGTTGTTGTTGTTTGTCTCTCCCTCTCTCTCTCTTTTTTTCTTTCTCTTTTCTTTCTTTCTTTCTTTTTTTCTCTCTCTCTCTCTCTCTCTCTCTCTCTCTCTCTCTCTCTCTCTCTCTCTCTCTCTCTCTCTCTCTCTCTCTCTCTCTCTCTCTCTCTCTTCAATTTTGTTAGGCCTTTCTCCTCGTGCCAACTTTGTAATCATATGCGTTAGCTCTCATATGAGCCTGGACTAAGTATACAAAAAACAAGACCGAAGTCTAAGCGGGCTTGTTTGATACTTTACTTGAGGAGGATAGTATGACCTGGGTGGAGAAGGTGAAGGGTAGGCAGGGTGTTAGTGTTAGTCTTTAATTAGTGTTAGGGGCGACAGTCGGCAAATAAATAAGTAAATACCAGTCGGCAAATAATGTATGTATTGAAAAAATTTGAAGTACTCCAGGTCTCCAAGCTGTCTGTCACCATGGAAGTGAAGAGATTACATTGAGACACTGGTTTATTCTATATATTGGTCAGTTAGTCAACACTATCAAAGTGACCTCAGCACCAATCAGACACACACCACTGTGTGTGTTACAGAATGAGGTTTTACTGCGGCCAGAGTGCAAATCCTGGATTTTAGGGCCTTGGCTCCCCTACTAAGGGATGAGGCCGAGTCATCCTCACCTGGTGTTAATTCAACAGCTGACCAGGATTCAAACTCAGGACCCTAGGATCCCAAGCCCTCCACCCTAACCGTTAAGCCAACACCAGGGTGGTTGGAGGCAGTCATAAGAAATGCTTCAATGTTTGAAGAGCCCTTATTCAAAGTTTTAATTGTATATGATCTGGGGGGCATGCACCTCCCCCCCGCTCCCACCCCCCCCGTCATACATCATCACCCTGTTGTCATAATTTCAGTTCCCCCAAATCAATCATCAAGTGTGATAATTTGCCCCAACCTGGTATATGACATAATATATGAACGTTCCCTAAAGGTTTATGAAAGAAACATAACTGGCAAAGCCAAATGGCATAACATTCTACCTTTCAGAAGCGTAATTGTCGGCTATAAAACTCTCCCAATATGTCGGACAAATATGTGAGGGACATACATACATACATACGGAGAGACAAACGCTGTAAACACAGGAACCAAACATCTAAGCCGTAAAAAAAATTGTTTGTTTAATCACAAATTTGCCAGTTCTAAAAGCCTCTTTGCGAGTTTGAAGAAGAGGAAGAAGCGCCAATTTATGGTTTATTCACACGTACAGCAGTTTGAATGGAAACATTTATTATTCTAAGACAGGAGAAACCCTTTAGAAGGACACGGAACGAGCATACAAAATAATATATATATACAGTCGTGATATTTTGCGAAGCAATATAAAAATATATAAAACTACACAGAAGTAACCCACAAACAACAACAACCACAGCCACGATAACAATTGTGTGTTATAAAAGATTCTTATTTAAACGTGTTTTACTTAATGTGTTTGTTTGTGTTTCACAATGAATGAAATACGTAAAGGTAAGGCATGCAGATTGTGATACATGACAGGTTCAACGATATATCCGGCCTGAACGGAATAGGATTCAAAATGGCGGTGTGTGGAGTCAGCAATGATACCGCCGTAATGACATCACATCACCCCGTCATGTGACCAGATCCTCAACTCTGATTGGTGCACATTTGAGGGGACATACATACATACGGACAGACAAACACTGTTCTAGACGGCTTTGACTTATGGGCTTCGCCGTAAAAAAAAAAAAAACAATGCAGAGGTTTTCGCCAACATCCGGAACTCTAATCCACCGTCTGGTATCCTTGGTCCTCTTTCTTTCCCTCAGAGGGATCCAAGTTGAACCCTCTCAGCATCCACATCTCTAATTTCTGTAGCAATTTCTCCATTTCCTTTCTCAAGACCTCGGCCCATTTACCATTTTGGTCTTTTTTACCATAAAAAAAAAAAATTACCATTAGTCTTGGTTATATTTCAGCCAAACTAGTGGAAGTGTTCAGATATGAACCTGCCATCACTTGGTTAATGTTTGCTTACATTCTGAGCACGTACACATCTTAGAGACCATCTGTTCGTTTTATTGCTCGCCAATTTTCAGGCTGTACCAATTGCATTTTGTACTTGTTTAGCTGTAGTACCATCACTGTATAATCATTGCCCCAGTGGTTCTCAATAATCACAGTGGGTCAGTCATGGTGGCGAGCTTCATGACTCAAGACATCTTGGATGTAAAATTTGATCGCAGTTGCTCATTTTATCTTCATTATCCATTACTGTGTCCACAAATTGTGCCATATGGCTCCTTACTTAGTGGGTATGTTCCTTTGTCTTCATTATGCAGTCTTTGTCTTCATTATGCAATCTTTGTCTTCATTATGCAGTCTATGTGTTCATTTTGCAGTCTTTGTCTTCATTATGCAGTCTTTGTCTTCATTATGTGGTCTTTGTCTTCATTATGCAGTCTTTGTCTTCATTATGCAGTCTAATATCTATACTCCACATACAGTCGTAGCCAAAAATATTGGCACCATAGCACTTTTTTCAAATAACTCACAATTTTCTCTAAAAATAAGTTGAAATTGACAAAACTATTTGGTCTCCACAATTCTTAATTTCACTGTTCCTTTGTTTTTGATTCAGAACTCAATATATCCTTTCAAATCAGAAAAGAAAAATAAATGGCATTGACAATTTTTTTGACACAGTCGACTTAATATTTGGTAGCACAGCCTTTGGACAAAATAACTGCAGTCAAGCGCTTCCTATAACCATGAATGAGCTTCCTACACCTCTACTGCGAGTTGAGCCCAGTCTTCTGGTGCAAACTGCTCCAGTTCTCCCAGATTTGAAGTGTGCCTTCTACCAACTGCTGTTTTCAGATCTCCCCACAGATGTTCAATGGGATTCTGGACTCATCACTGGCCACTTCAGAACAGTCCAGCGTTTTGTCTTGAACCATTCCTGGGTGCTTTTTGAAGTGTGTTTGGGGTCATTGTCCTGCTGCAAGACCCATGACCTTCGATGGAGACCCAGCTTTTTGACACTGAGTTGAACATTACGCTCCAAAATGCCTTGGTAATCTCCTGATTTCATGATGCCATGTACACATTCAAGGCACCCAGTGCCAGAGGCAGCACAACAACCTCAAAACATCACTGAACCTCCTCCATGTTTGACTGTAGGGAAGGTTTTCTTTTCTTTGAAGGCTTCATTTTGTTTTCTATAAACATAGAGATGATGTGCTTCACCAAAAAGCTCTAATTTGGTCTCATATGTCCACAGGATATTCTCCCAGAAAGATTTTGGCTTGTTCAGGTGTGTTTTGGCAAACTCCAGTCGGGCGTTCTTATGTCTCTCTCCCAGCAGTGGGGTCCTCGTGGGTCTCCTACCATAGAACCCCATTTCATTGAGTTGGAAACGGATGGTACGAGTTGAAACTGTCGTACCTTGTGTCTGAAGGTCAGCTTGAATCTGTTTGGTAGTTGATCGACGTGCTTTCTCCACCATTTGAACAATCCATCGCTGCAGTCTTCGATCAAGGCTTCTCTTGCGGCCACGTCCATGGATATTGGCTACAGTACCATGGGCCTTAAAATTCCTGAAGACATTTCGTACGGTGGACACAGGAACATGAAGGTCTCTGGAGATAGACTTGTAGCCTTGAGATTGTCCATGCTTGGCTACAATCTTATGTCTGACCTCTTCAGACAATTCTCTGGTTTTCTTTCTTTTTTCCATGCTCATTCTGGTACACACAGTGACACAAAACAGCAGAATGACTCCTTTTCTCTATTCAAACTGGTTGAATGAGTGATTTTTATATTGCAAGCACCTGCAACTCACCACAGGTGAGTTCCATTCCAAAGTAAAGTAGAATCACCTGCTTGAAATCTAATTATTTCTAACAACTTCTAAAAGGTGCCAATAATATTGTTTGGGTTATTTTAGGATTTCTGTGTGGAATAAGCTCAGATGTAGTAATTTTTTTCAGCTTTTTTTGTTTTGTTCCACTGCAAACCAAAGAAATACAAATATGTGGATATAAAATAGTTTTTAATTTCAACAATTTTCTGGAAGAAATGGTGAATTATTTGAAAAAAGTGCAAGGGTGCCAATATTTTTGGCCACGACTATATATATATATATATATATATATATATATATATATATATATATATATATATATAGACACACACAGTACTGTCATACTCTTTATACGGAGCGTTGGTACTGCCGAAGTAGTTTCTTGTTTGCAAGTGTGCTACTGGGCAGTTTGCTATTGCCTTCACAGCGTTGTTTGTCCATGTTGCATTGTTTTAAATACTGAGCCAGGCAAGGAAGCAACACACAGTGCCTACCTATATGGCTGACAGGATGGCCTGGAGGTATGCACACTTGCCTCTAAGCTGTTTAGCTTGGGTCAGCTATAAACTGCCATCCCGGTGTTTCACGAGCAGGGCGAGTCATCAATGTGTGTGCCATTCCTCGGATGGACGTTAAACGGGCGTCCCATCTGCCAGCATTCATTGGTGGACATTAGATATCCCACGATGTGCTTTGTGAAGAGTAGGCGAGCTATCGACGGCACCATGGCCAAATACCAAATTCCTGCCCTAACCAGCAGAGGGCATTATATCAGTGGCACAGCCGTGCCCATCAGCCAATGATGCTACCCCGCAGCCTTATGTTGCATACAAATGAAGAGGAACATTTTAAAACGGTAGAGCACGGACAAGCAACCATTGCAAGGGCTTGAAGAGCCTCATGGAGCAGTCGTGATTAGCATGCTCCTCTTTTGAAGTTCATTGTAAGTGAATTTCAATGCAGGAAGAAGTATGCCGATGAGTGATAGTTCACAAAAGTAACACAAATTTATGATTCAAGCAAGGGGTAAAAAAAAACTCCTTTGAAATGCCTAAAATATGAGAAAACAGCGGTAGAAAGTTGGAATTAAATACAGTATAATAAAGTACAACATAATATTGTCCTCTGCAAGAGTATTACTTCTAAGAGTACCTAGGTTCCACCTGTGACTTGCTTGTCTGATAAACTTCACAAGGTGAGCCTGATGCAACAGGCAAGCTCAAATGAGAGCGCTGCACAACAACTGCCCGAGTGTCAATCAGCCCACCAATTAGGATGCCAGGGAGAATGGCATAAAGTAGTTAATTCCAACTTTATAAAGCTCTTTTTGACACCACGAAGCTAGCTGTGAGAGACACCGAGCAATTAGGCGCAGGCCAGTCTTCGTGTAAGCCATCTGTCGCCCTGACTGTTGACGGCAGCACGCTTTGTGCATTGCCAGAGTTGAGAATAAAGCTTGGTATGTGAAGCCCAGAGCAACCAAACGATTGCAGACCATCTATGGGTGAAGCAAAAAAGAAAAAAAACAAAGATTGGGGAGAAAAGGGTTTTTTTGATGAGAAAATGCATCACCTGCTGATCTACGCAGCTAATGGCTTGCGTGGCAACTAATCCCGATTCATAGGCGGTAGCAGAACAACAGCGGAGAGATCTTTATTTTGAATGGCAACACTGCGTCAAAAGGGGTGATAAAACGACAGCTACAAAGGCAGTCGACGTGTGCAGAGAACATCTCCAGATGATTATCATTTGATCACAACAATGCATTAGCCCAAACATCATGATGTCCATTCATGTTTAAAAAAACAGCAAAGTAGTGCAGACTTCAGGCAGTACACCATGGCCCATATTAATGCATTTGCAACTAGAACGCCACTCAGTAGAGCGCATACTCCCGCCGTGGGTCAAGTTGGAATAGTACGATTTCACAAAAGTTTGAGGGAGTAGTTCAGTGACAACACAACACAAGACAAGACAAGACAAGACAAACACTGCACAGATATATATTTAAAATACGGTATATAGAAGATAATGTTAAAAAAAACAAGGCAATTTCACTTACATTTTCGGATTCAGCGTTCAATTCTATATAAGTGAGTGTATTTTGAGGCATGTGTGACTTCAAATAAAATTGTAAGCCAGGAAAACGTTCGTTTCATTCCTTAGGGATACAACATGTAAACCTGGGCCAAACGTCAAAACAAAACTCGCTCATTTTAAGTCGTACAAGCTAATGCGGTCACTCATTCTTCTGGGAAGAATCCCGTGCACATGCTTGTCACACTTATAACTCACCTAAGTCTTTATAAGTTCATCAAATACTGACACCGCGATTGCCATTCGCTGAGGTAAAAAAAAGAAAAAGAAAAAAAAAAGGAGTTTTAAAGCATTATACGTATCAAACGATACATGTTATGAAACCGGAAAGCTAACACACACTTTGGTGGGTTTAAAATGACAGAATATGTCTTTATTAGAAAGAAAAAAAAAGACCCTTGAAGACGACGCTGCTAACAAAATACACCGCTCTAGCGCATAACCACGAGTTTAAACTACATTTACAACAAATATGAAAACTATTTTCATATCACAATGTTAAATGTAGAATATATAGAAGATAATGTTCAAAAAAAAAAAAGAGCCCTATCTTCCAATGGTAAACAATCCTTCAGAAAATTCCTGGATCCGGAATAATATCCTGAGCTTCACCAAAAACTAATCAATTCTTCCTTATCCCAAGGGCAATCATCCCACCAACTTTCATCCAAATCCGTTCGGAACTTTTCCAGATATCTTGTTCACGAACACACGAACACACATACGCGCGCACACACACACGGACACGATCGAATGCATTACTCCCTGGCGGGAGTAACAAAGTAAGATGACTATGTGGGAACAGCAAAATGTGTTCGTTGTAACGCGGTTACCGTGACCTGGAGGAACCGTTCCAGGAGCAGGTTTGTCCCAGGATTCATATTGAATATTAATTAATGGCAAACATGCGATGTAACATCCCATTCAACCCTGTCCCGCCGCTCTCACTGTTGGAAACCTAATTACTTGAACATATCAATGTATTTCAGACCAGCTGCAACTGTTTTTGTTTTCCTCGTCTTGCTCGCGCGTTATGTTGATGTCGCATGGGAAAGGCAATTCCACACACTCCTTGCAGTTGGATCAACAGATAGGGATCCTTGCTCGAACTTTTTTTGAATGAAATAACTTAATGGTGTTTATACAGGATAAACTTTCACTGCGAGTCTCGGTCTCGGACAAAGATGGAGTTTTCCGACTGACAGGTGCGGTCGGACACCGTAATGAGGCAACTGTGCCAGGTTGCGGCGTTTGACGTTGCAGACGCACAGCTGTGTACATACAAGATTATGGGGGCACTGTGGATACACTACCAGCTCGATACTACAAGGTCAATGATGATTAGCTGCCTGGCAGATAAACCTGAAGGATTTGCCGTTTCAGCTGTGGTTAAATAACTTGGGAGTTATGGGAGTATCAGCCTGGATTTGGCAGCCATTGCGGACTGTCAAGGTCATGGCTCAATCTTTCCGATAAAAAATAAATAAGGAAATAAGTGCTCCTTATGCAGTGGATACTACACCAGGAACACGACGACCCCCTCCAAGAACGGCTATCCAGTTTTCTTCGTGAACGCAAACAACAGGTGCCTCTGCTCTGCCTGGCATTATGTCTTGTGCTCTACCACTTGAGGCTAGCATTCCACAAGGCAACATGTAAGGACACATTCTGTTTTGAATCCACATCAATGACCTTTGTCTTCTTTGGAAAACCGAACGTACAGTTTTGCACAGTGTACAAGAGGCAGGTTGTTGTGACATTCCTATTTGCGGATATGGAAAAAGAAATCACTTAGCAACCTGGGACATGATTTTCTACACAGGAACGTCTTGTACTCTCATCCTGGCCCTCCATAAGGATCAGTGATGGTGATCGTATGTACAAACATATCTACAAGCTGGGTGTCACGTCGAATTTATAAGCTGAGAGAGTCCATTCTGAGCTGTCCACGGCTCATTTTGTTGTGCAAGATATTCATCCGAAAAGCAAAATGCTCTACTTATTCCAACTCTGCTCTGGACTGGTGCACATGCCTCCAAACCTGTTCCTGTGGTTGTGCTTGTATCCAAGGCTCTTCAAGTTATTGGCATCTTTTGGCAGGAAGCCACCCGCATTCCAGGATCTGAATCTCACTCAGCAGAGGCAGCTTTGTAGGTTTTTTTCATTTCTCCACTGACTCTCTTCCAGTATTGCTACACCCACCTCCCTTCCTTATGCCCATCCTCAGCTTGGACCAATCTACCTCCAGCAGCTGACCCCAGAAGAGAAGGGGTATCTTATTGAGGGTAATTCCAATGGCCCAGAGGTGTGCACACTCACCTCTAACCTGTCTAGCCTAGGTTCTTATCCAGACCCAGCTATAAACGGTCATCCCGGTGTTTCACGAGCAGGATCATTCATCAACATTTGTGCCGTCCCTCTAATGTACGTTAAACTTAGCTTCCTGTCTGCCGCCACTAGATGGTGGATGTTAAAGATCTCAGAGTATCCTTCACAGGCTACCGCCAGCACCCTGTGAACAAATTCCAAATTCCTGCCCTAACCGTAGTTGAACGTCTAGCCTGGCCAGCGAGTTCGTGAGAGATTTGTCCCAAAACTTGTTCAAACAGACCAAACTGAGACCAGAGATACTATCATTCAATCCCAACCATAAATCACAAATCAGGGGGACAAAGCGAGAGAGCTTACCAACTCACAAAGGGACAATTTTTTTTGTTTTGTGTTCAAGATCGAGGCTCGTGTAAGAGATAACATTAATCACAAAAAGACAAACTGAAACATAAAACATATGATAAAGGGAGCGGGAGAACAAGATGGAGAGCAGGGACATCGGGAGATCTGTGGGAGGTAGAGGGCTTGGGGGGAGGAGGCACGAGAAGGGGGAGGGGGGGGGGGGGAATGGCTTTAATGAATTGTATGTCAATTTCAGGAAGCAAGTTCCTTATCTTACTATCACTAGCAACGGTACCCGCCCTATGGGCGGGGCTTCAATTGGGAAGCCCAAATGAAAAGGCAAAATATCAGAAATTGAAGGCTTTTTTTTATTTTAAACGATTCATATAAACATCCGTTGAATCATATCACACGCAAATCATCAAAATATAAACAGTACATGGCGCCCATTTTGAAAAAAGATTGAATTCTGCAAAACGGAATCGGCCGCTACACCTGTTTCTCAGTCGCTTTGCACACGCTGCCGTGTTACTTCGGAGCCGCACGTTTATATAGGAAGTGTTCGTCAGGAGTCGATCTACTCTCTCCTGGTACGTAGAATTTCAACAATAGCCACATCGCTGTTCATATCGGTAAATATTATTCCATCGTGCTTGGAAAAACTGGAAAATTGGAAAATTTGGAAAAACAATATAGCCTATTTTACTCCAGGGGGTCCCAGAATTACCCACCCAAAATATCGTTGCGATCGGTTCAGCCGTTTTTGCGGTACCTTCGAACGGACGGACTGTTTAGATTTTGATGATTTGCGTGTGATATGATTCAACGGATGTTTATATAAATCGTTTAAAATTAAAAAAAAAGCCTTCAATTCCTGATATTTTACCTTTTTATTTGGGCCTCCCAATTGAAGCCCCTGGGTATTGTTGCTAGTATCATAAATACAATTTTAGAAAATGACATCCTATTCATTCGGGTGTAGTTTGCACTTAAAATCTGGCTGTATTACTATTGTAAGAAGAAATATACCATGAAATTGCAACATTTCAAAAATAATTGCTTGATCTGCATCAACGTGATCAGTATTCATCATGTTCATACATGGTCTCGTGATAAAACCAAATTAGACTTCGGATGTTATTAGACACAGGCCGTCACGCTTTATGCTCCCAATATCTCTCACCCAACCAGATGTGAAGTGATTATACGAAGCCAAACATTTCATGGCATCCATTTCCTCCCATGTACAGTATGTAAATACTCGCTTATGTCCAATGGCCAGTCTTGCTTCGACTCTCCACAAGGACCAATGATGCCCCCAAACCAAAGGGGTTCTATGTCCCTACTCAGTCCAAAGTGTTGATCATGGCTAATGTGACCATCTAAATTGGTCTAACGATAAACAAGTGAGGCTATTTCGAAACGTTTTCAGTTCCCAAATATATTGTGCGCATGACAAAATCTAGATTTTGTTTCAAAGCACTTATGGAGGATTTGGAATTACATTGCAAATCAAAAGTCCATTTCGCATTGCGCAAGGACCCGCCGAAGAGTGTTACAGGCCTGTGTGATGATGCGTGTTGTTACATAAAAGAGTGCATTCTCTCCCGAAACCCAAGTTATTAACCCAACAGCACTCTCCATCGTTTCATGCTCCCAATAACCTTCATGAAACATTGCGTGGTGTGGTCGCTGCAAACTCATCAGTGATTCAAATATTGTTGTTTTCTATAGCTTTTTAATACATTTTTTAGAAATTATTAACAACATTAAATAATTCTGAACGATGTTGTGCTCTTTTACTTTTATATTTCTGCAGGACAAGACCAAATCAACAAATTCTGTACCAGGTGTTGCTTTCAACACAACCCTTTACAGTTTGATTTTTCTCACATGTGATTCAAGTGGCACAATGACAAACTGAACAAGGATTGATGACAAACTGAACAAGGATTGGTGACCAACTGAACAAGGATCGGTGACCAACTGAACAAGGATCGATGGCCAACTGAACAAGGGTCGATGACCAACTCAACAAGGATCGGTGACCAACTGAACAAGGATCGGTGACCAACTGAACAAGGATCGATGACCAACTGAACAAGGGTCGATGACCAACTGAACAAGGATCGGTGACCAACTCAACAAGGATCGGTGACCAACTGAACAAGGATCGGTGACCAACTGAACAAGGATCGGTGACTAACTGAACAAGGATCGGTGACTAACTGAACAAGGATCGGTGACCAACTGAACAAGGATTGGTGACCAACTGAACAAGGATTGGTGACCAACTGAACAAGGATCGGTGACCAACTGAACAAGGATCGGTGACCAACTGAACAAGGATCGGTGACCAACTGAACAAGGATCGGTGACCAACTGAACAAGGATCGGTGACCAACTGAACAAGGATCGATGACCCACTGAACAAGGATCGATGACCAACTGAACAAGGATTGGTGACCAACTGAACAAGGATTGGTGACCAACTGAACAAGGATTGGTGACCAACTGAACAAGGATTGGTGACCAACTGAAGAAGTGTTGATGACTAACTGAACAAGGATTGGTGACCAACTGAACAAGGATTGGTGACCAACTGAACAAGGCTTGGTGACCAACTGAACAAGTGTTGGCGACCAACTGAACAAGGCTTGGTGACCAACTGAACAAGGATTGATGACCAACTGAACAAGGATCGGCGACCAACTGACCAAGGATCGGCGACCAACTGAACAAGGCTCGGCGACCAACTGAACAAGGATCGGCGACCAACTGAACAAGGATCGGTGACCAACTGAACAAGGATCAGCGACCAACTGAACAAGGATCGGTGACCAACTGAACAAGGATCGGTGACAAACTGAACAAGGATCGGTGACCAACTGAACAAGGATCGGTGACCAACTGAACAAGGATTGGTGACCAACTGAACAAGTGTTGGTGACTAACTGAACAAGTGTTGGTGACTACATGAACAAGGATTGGTGACCAACTGAACAAGGATTGGTGACAAACTGAACAAGGATTGGTGACCAACTGAACAAGGGCTTTGCAAAACGTTTTCCATGTTTGTACCACGTCTAATATACTTGGATGAAAAAGAAAAGCTTCAATATAATTTTTACCTCCGCCAACAAAAATTGATGGAGGGTATGTTTTCACCCCTGTTTGTTTGTCTGTGAGCACAATATCTCAAAGCTATGGACGGTTTCAGCCGAAACTTAGTGGACAAGTTGGGTGTATGACAAGGAAGAATTGATTAAATTTTGGTAAAGGTCTGGATTTGGCTACTATAATTTTTTCAGTGATTCTTCATCATTGAGAGACAGGACCAAAACGATATATAGCATGATATCTCAAAAGGTTATGGAGAACTTATGACAAAACTTCGTGTACGAGTTAGGCAGGCGACCAGAACAAGCCCATTAGATTTTGGTTCAGGTCTGAATCCAGATCAGGCCTATCAGTGGGATACAAAACGTAAACTGTTCAGCCTGGTGGAGGTATGACTCTGCCGAGTGCTGCTCTAGTTACCCTCGCCAGAGGAGAGGGTATTGCATTTGGGTACGTTTGATTGTCTGTCTGTCTATCTGTCTGTTTGTGTGTCTGCACAGAACGTGAGTGTGCTTTTCTCTGCCACCGTTGGTCCGATTGCCAAGAAATTTTCACCATAGAAGGGCCTCCTCCTGTATAATTTTTACGGCGTAGCCCATCGGGCAAAACCGTCCAGAACAGTGTTTGTCCATCTCCATGTATGTATGTCCCCTCAAACGTATACCAATCAGAACTGAGAATCTGGTCACATGACAGGGTGATGTGATTACGTCTGACGTGATTACGGCAGTGCTGTGGCTGACTCTCCACACACCGCCATTTTGATTCCAATTTCGTTCAGGCCGAACATATCGTCGAACCTGTCATATATTACAATCGCCATGCTCTACCTTTACGTTTTTCATTCAGTGTGAAACACAAACAAACCGGTTGTTAAAATGACCATCAAATAACAAAAGCATAAGCGTTTCGTCTCTTCCAACAATACGGTCCGTATAGGCCTTTGGCGTTATGCCACACCTTCGGACTGATTCGGACAAATTAAGCCCAGGTTTCTTAATACAGTAGTGTATCGTTCCAGTAGTATCGTTTTCGTAATAATAATATAGCAAATATAACCATAACACTGTAATCCCAATGAAATGAATACAAAGTTAATGGATTGAAGCGGTGTATGGTTCATGAATCAGTGATAAGCGGTGTTCGGCACTAATATTAATAACCGAGGAAGTAAGGAATTTGCCTCGGTTTTTTAATAGTAATATCATTTTCGAAATATAACATTAATATTATGGTAAATCTAATTGTAACACTAATCCCTTCGTAGTGACTGCAAACGTACTGGAAGTTAAAATATATCATCTTCTACATATTAAAGTAGCGGCAGTTTTGTGTCCGTTACGTCATTACGTCTATGATGTCATTACGACGGCTGACTCCACCGACCAACATTTTAGTTTACTAGTAGGCCTACACCCGCTCACTACGGGAGCTGCAGAAAGGGTCATTCCTCATTGGGGTATATAGATTACAGTCGATCTATGATCGCGTCTCAAGAACATTGGGTGTGTGTTAATTTAAGCCCCTGTCACACCTTGACGATTTAGCCAGCGTATGCCGACGTATCAAAATTTATCTAAAACGCTGGCGTTCGCTGAACTATCGATGTTTTTTTTCAGTTTTGGGCGTATAATAGCATATTCATAACGAGTTGGACGTATGCATAACGTATTAGTAACGTACACAGAACGTTTCGATAACTTATACCAATGAATGCTTAGCGTGTTGTCGGCGTTCACAACTTATGCCCAACGATAGTCTAACTTATGCATAGCACACGCGGCAGCGTATCGCCGACGATCACGTGGCATAGCCTATTAAAAGGCTGCCGCTCGACGATTCAAATTCCAACTGCCGTCGCCTCCCGATCCATGGTCTCACCCAGTTCCTTCTCCTCCGTTCACCTCTTCTTCTCCTGGCTCTATTGGCACGCAACTGGTACAGTGTCAAATCGATGAGGTCATGTTGATGTTGGAGGACAGCTAGTAGGTATTCTCGTCTCAGCCTTGCTGGATCCTCCATCTCTCGGATGACATGGACATCTGCTCACCATGGAGTGTGGAACACTGACGGGTTCCTCCTGTGAACCCCATTTATACCAATTCCCCTAAACGCTGCCAATACGCCATTATACGGCAGCTGTAAGTTAGAAACACGTTCAGTAAGTTCTGTGGTCGTCCGGAAGACGTCAAATACGTCTACATACGTCAATATGCGTTGGAGATACGTTACACATAGGTTCAAAGCACGTTACTCATAGGTTAGAAATAAGTTTCGGGTACGCTAGACATTATCTCGACGTATTTCAACTTATGAGTAACTTACAAGTAACGTGTGTCGACGTGTGTCAACGATCGCCTAACGTGCCTACAACTTATGGCCAGCGTATGCGGAACGTGTGAGTCATACGCTGGCATACGTCGACAAATTTTGTGCATGCACAAAATATGTCGACGAGCTCGGCGTACTACGACGTATGCCAGCGTGCTTCAGCGTGCTCTTAACGTATACAAAACTTACCCATAACGTATTCGACGTGTGCCAGCGTATTCGCCAAATTTTTCATACGTCGGCATACGCTGGCTAAAACGTCAAGGTGTGACAGCGGCTTTACCAAGTTTATTGTGGAGAGATCGCCAAGTGGTTTCAGCATTCGAGCAAGCACTCCATTCAAAACCCTTAAGGAACGGCTGGCTTGGCAAGCGCTAGCTAGCTGCTTGGTAAATGAGCACACCTCCAAACCTCTTGGGGTATATAGATTACAGTAGATCTTCGCTCAGTTCTGTAAGTAAAACTTACCTCACGGATGTCGGAATTCCTCAAAATTTCTATGTTTAATGTTATAAACAGCATTAGCGACTGTTTGAAAAGCTAATCATGTGTGTTTGCTGTTTATAATATTTTACAAGCCCGGCTACGCTGTTGTTAGACTTTCGGTCTTGTTTTATGATAATTATGACGTCACATGTGACGTGGGTAGGGTGCCATCTCGGAAAAAGTGAAAATCTTTGCTCCTCTATATCTTCAAAACCGCTCCATGGAAAAAGTTGAAACATGGCTCATTGTCAAGTACTCCTCATGGGGAACAACATATATTCATGATGATGCCAGCAGTGCCTTTATTATGACATAATTAGATATAAAGTAGAACGCTTGATCCGATCGTTTTGAAATTTCTTGAGCATGAGCGACACAAAAATTGTATGAGAGAATTCAATCGATGACGTCATCAGTCACGTGGTTCGGCAGCCATATTGGATTGCACATAAATCTACGTCGTCAATAAAACGACGCTAAATTAGTCGAGTTAAAATGTACATGGTTTTGTTGTTAATGCACATCTATTGGTTTGTGGGAATAATTTACGATTAGTTTATTATAGGTTTGACTTGTATTACTGAAATACCAGCCGTGCCGACCCGTCGCTTCGCTCATGGGGTTAATCAAAAGGCAGAATGTTGTACTTCACAAACATATTGCATATCTATCTATGAATCTCAATGAGGATGTTAAATGAAGTGAAAAAGGATCTTTTATAACACGTAGCTGTTGCCGCTGCTGCTGTAGTCGTGGTGGTTGTTGTTGTTGTTTGTTTGCTCCTTCCATGTGCTATCACTGTATGTAGTTTTCTATTGCTTTGATGATTATTACTATATATAACGCTGTGTGAGAAACGCAACGAAGTAAAAAAAAAATTTTTTTTTTTAAACTAATTGGTATTGTCGATTCATTTCTCCTCTCCCATCGATCATGTGACACTGCTTGTGCCACAATTTATACAGTGAAAACTTCGAACAACCACACAGCTTTACATCCACCTTTGACTCCAGCTACCGCACAATTCACAAATGTGCCGAAGATCCCCTCTGGCTGGACGACTTGAGAGAGCTCGTATCCGACATACAGCTAATGCCATATCAAGTTCAGTGTTAAGAATAAGGAATAATGTTACTCTTCATGGTGTGCTTCCTTGCTCTACTCAGTTGATAAATAAATGTTTATATTTTGTAATAATATCCTTATAATTCATTTTACAGTACTTTGTTGTCTACTAAAGTTTTTGTCTTGCATATATTGTATGTACAAGCTCTTCCAGGAGCCTTAGATCAATATAATTGGTTAAAAACAACTGTGAGAAAACGTTCCGGTGACGTTTGTTTTGTTATCGGATTTGTTTTTATTTTTTATTTTTCTTTTGTTTAACTTTGTTTTATTTAGATTTGATTTATTCTTTCATACGATTATTTATTTATTATGTTGTATTATTTATTTATTTTATTTATACATATATATATATATTTTTTGTTTTTATTTTATCGGATTTTTATTTTTTTGTAATCGGATTTTAACATCTTTTTTGGGGGTGTTTTTACATTTTCATTTTTCGTTTCACGACTCTTGCATCCCAAGTGACAAATTCATTGGCTGGCATCTTAATCTCTCAGTAATCTCGGCTGCCACCACCCTGCGGTTGGGTGTGGTTTCCACCGAGGAGCACAGTTTTATTAAACCCCTCCACTTTGCACGTGATTGGCCTTCCACATTGTGTGCAGGATCGGCTCCTCTCATCTACCCCCCCCCCCCCCCCCCCATTCACATCAGTCACCATCCCCACAGTTATTCACATATTGTGAATTCACATATTCACATTCACATATTGTGAATAACTTCACAATATTTCTCTGATAGCAGCCTAAAGGTGTGAGTAATTCTATATTGGGAAGCGATTCAATTACAAATTTGCCCGGTAATTGAATCATTATCGTGCCACAGCTGTGCTGCTGATACAGTGACCCTGCACATCATAGCAGATTTAAGAATTTTGTCAGGGTGCCAGGAATAGCTCACCTACTCTTCAGTGTATGGAATATTTAACGTGCACTAACTAATGATAGTCGTACAGGAGACCCCTACTTCTCGTCCGTCCGTGCACGACACCTTTTGATCTGTCTGCACAAGATGCCTTGCCTGTGGAACATCAGTCCAACAGTTTATAGTCTGGTAGAAATCAAACACAGACTAGACAGCTCAGAAGCAAGTGTCAGACATTCAGCCGGTCACCATCCTGTCAGACATGCAACCAGTCACCATCCCCTCAGACATGCAGCCAGTCACCATCCCATCAGACATGCAGCCAGTCACCATCCCATCAGACATGCAACCAGTCACCATCCCATCAGACATGCAGCCAGTCACCATCCCCTCAGACATGCAGCCAGTCACCATCCCATCAGACATGCAGCCAGTCACCATCCCATCAGACATGCAGCCAGTCACCATCCCATCAGACATGCAGCCAGTCACCATCCCATCAGACATGCAGCCAGTCACCATCCCATCAGACATGCAGCCAGTCACCATCCTGTCAGACATGCAGCCTGTCACCATCCCATAAGTCATGCAGCCAGTCACCATCCCATCAGACATGCAGTCAGTCACCATCCCATAATACATGCAGCGAGTCACCATCCCGTCAGATATGCAGCCAGTCACCATCCCATAAGTCATGCAGCCAGTCACCATCCCATCAGATATGCAGCCACTCACCATCCCCTCAGATATGCAGTCAGTCATCATCCCATCAGACATGCAGCCAGTCACCATCCCCTCAGACATGCAACCAGTCACCATCCCCTCAGACATGCAGCCAGTCACCATCCCATCAGGCATGCAGTCAGTCACCATCCCATAATACATGCAGCGAGTCACCATCCCGTCAGACATGTAGCCAGTCACCATCCCATCAGACATGCAGTCAGTCACCATCCCATAATACATGCAGCGAGTCACCATCCCATCAGACATGTAGCCAGTCACCATCCCATCAGATATGCAGCCACTCACCATCCCCTCAGATATGCAGTCAGTCATCATCCCATCAGACATGCAGCCAGCCACCATCCCCTCAGACATGCAACCAGTCACCATCCCCTCAGACATGCAGCCAGTCACCATCCCATCAGGCATGCAGCCAGTCACCATCCCCTCAGACATGCAGCCAGTCACCATCCCATCAGACATGCAGCCAGTCACCATCCCATCAGACATGCAGCCAGTCACCATCCCATCAGACATGCAGCCAGTCACCATCCCATCAGACATGCAGCCAGTCACCATCCCATCAGACATGTAGCCAGTCACCATCCCATCAGATATGCAGCCAGTCACCATCCCATCAGACATGCAGCCAGTCACCATCCCATCAGACATGCAGCCAGTCACCATCCCATCAGGCATGCAGCCAGTCACCATCCCATCAGACATGCAGCGTCACCATCCCATCAGACATGCAGCCAGTCACCATCCCATCAGACATGCAGCCAGTCACCATCCCATCAGGCATGCAGCCAGTCATCATCCCATCAGACATGCAGCCAGTCACCGTCCCCTCAGACATGCAGCCAGTCACCGTCCCCTCAGACATGCAGCCAGTCACCGTCCCCTCAGACATGTAGCCAGCCACCATCCCCTCAGACATGCAGTCAGTCACCATCCCCTCAGATATGCAGTCAGTCATCATCCCATCAGACATGCAGCCAGTCACCATCCTCTCAGACATGCAGCCAGTCACCATCCCCTCAGACATGCAGCCAGTCACCATCCCCTCAGACATGCAGCCAGTCACCATCCTCTCAGACATGCAGCCAGTCACTATCCCCTCAGATATGCAGTCAGTCATCATCCCATCAGACATGCAGCCAGTCACCATCCCCTCAGACATGCAGCCAGTCACCATCCCCTCAGATATGCAGTCAGTCATCACCTCATCAGACATGCAGCCAGTCACCATCCCCTCAGACATGCAGCCAGTCATCATCCCCTCAGATATGCAGTCAGTCACCATCCTCTCAGACATGCAGCCAGTCACCATCCCCTCAGACATGCAGCCAGTCACCATCCCCTCAGATATGCAGTCAGTCACCATCCCATCAGATATGCAGTCAGTCATCATCCCATCAGACATGCAGCCAGTCACCATCCCCTCAGACATGCAGCCATTCACCATCCCCTCAGATATGCAGTCAGTCACCATCCCATCAGATATGCAGTCAGTCACCATCCCCTCAGACATGCAGCCAGTCACCATCCCATCAGATATGCAGCCAGTCACCATCCCATCAGACATGCAGCCAGTCACCATCCCGTCAGATACGCAGCCAGTCACCATCCCATCAGATATGCAGCCAGTCACTATCCCATCAGACATGCAACCAGCCACTATCCCTCAGACATGCAGCCAGTCACCATCCCCTCAGACATGCAACCAGTCACCATCCCCTCAGACATGCAGCCAGTCACCATCCCCTCAGACATGCAGCCAGTCACCATCCCATCAGACATGCAGCCAGTCACCGTCCCCTCAGACATGCAGCCAGTCACCGTCCCCTCAGACATGCAGCCAGTCACCATCCTCTCAGACATGCAGCCAGTCACTATCCCCTCAGATATGCAGTCAGTCATCATCCCATCAGACATGCAGCCAGTCACCATCCCCTCAGACATGCAGCCAGTCACCATCCCCTCAGATATGCAGTCAGTCATCACCTCATCAGACATGCAGCCAGTCACCATCCCCTCAGACATGCAGCCAGTCATCATCCCCTCAGATATGCAGCCAGTCACCATCCCATCAGACATGCAGCCAGTCACCATCAAGTCAGAGTTGCAGCCAGTCACCATCCCATCATACATGCAGCCAGTCACCATCCCGTCAGACATGCAGCCAGTCACCATCCCATCAAACATGCAGCCAGTCACCATCCCATAAGACATGCAGTCAGTCACCATCCCATCAGATATGCAGTCAGTCACCATCCCCTCAGACATGCAGCCAGTCACCATCCCATCAGATATGCAGCCAGTCACCATCCCATCAGACATGCAGCCAGTCACCATCCCGTCAGATACGCAGCCAGTCACCATCCCATCAGATATGCAGCCAGTCACTATCCCATCAGACATGCAACCAGCCACTATCCCTCAGACATGCAGCCAGTCACCATCCCCTCAGACATGCAACCAGTCACCATCCCCTCAGACATGCAGCCAGTCACCATCCCATCAGGCATGCAGCCAGTCATCATCCCATCAGACATGCAGCCAGTCACCATCCCCTCAGACATGCAGCCAGTCACCATCCCATCAGACATGCAGCCAGTCACCGTCCCCTCAGACATGCAGCCAGTCACCGTCCCCTCAGACATGCAGCCAGTCACCATCCTCTCAGACATGCAGCCAGTCACTATCCCCTCAGATATGCAGTCAGTCATCATCCCATCAGACATGCAGCCAGTCACCATCCCCTCAGACATGCAGCCAGTCACCATCCCCTCAGATATGCAGTCAGTCATCACCTCATCAGACATGCAGCCAGTCACCATCCCCTCAGACATGCAGCCAGTCATCATGCCCTCAGATATGCAGCCAGTCACCATCCCATCAGACATGCAGCCAGTCACCATCAAGTCAGAGTTGCAGCCAGTCACCATCCCATCATACATGCAGCCAGTCACCATCCCGTCAGACATGCAGCCAGTCACCATCCCATCAAACATGCAGCCAGTCACCATCCCATAAGACATGCAGTCAGTCACCATCCCATCAGATATGCAGTCAGTCACCATCCCCTCAGACATGCAGCCAGTCACCATCCCATCAGATATGCAGCCAGTCACCATCCCATCAGACATGCAGCCAGTCACCATCCCGTCAGATACGCAGCCAGTCACCATCCCATCAGATATGCAGCCAGTCACTATCCCATCAGACATGCAACCAGCCACTATCCCTCAGACATGCAGCCAGTCACCATCCCCTCAGACATGCAACCAGTCACCGTCCCCTCAGACATGCAGCCAGTCACCGTCCCCTCAGACATGCAGCCAGTCACCGTCCCCTCAGACATGTAGCCAGTCACCATCCCCTCAGACATGCAGCCAGTCACCATCCCCTCAGATATGCAGTCAGTCATCATCCCATCAGACATGCAGCCAGTCACCATCCTCTCAGACATGCAGCCAGTCACCATCCCCTCAGACATGCAGCCAGTCACCATCCCCTCAGACATGCAGCCAGTCACCATCCTCTCAGACATGCAGCCAGTCACTATCCCCTCAGATATGCAGTCAGTCATCATCCCATCAGACATGCAGCCAGTCACCATCCCCTCAGACATGCAGCCAGTCACCATCCCCTCAGATATGCAGTCAGTCATCACCTCATCAGACATGCAGCCAGTCACCATCCCCTCAGACATGCAGCCAGTCATCATCCCCTCAGATATGCAGTCAGTCACCATCCTCTCAGACATGCAGCCAGTCACCATCCCCTCAGACATGCAGCCAGTCACCATCCCCTCAGATATGCAGTCAGTCACCATCCCATCAGACATGCAGCCAGTCACCATCCCCTCAGACATGCAGCCAGTCACCATCCCCTCAGATATGCAGTCAGTCACCATCCCATCAGATATGCAGTCAGTCACCATCCCCTCAGACATGCAGCCAGTCACCATCCCATCAGATATGCAGCCAGTCACCATCCCATCAGACATGCAGCCAGTCACCATCCCGTCAGACATGCAACCAGTCACCATCCCCTCAGACATGCAGCCAGTCACAATCCCCTCAGACATGCAGCCAGTCACCATCCCCTCAGATATGCAGTCAGTCATCATCCCATCAGACATGCAGCCAGTCACCATCCCCTCAGACATGCAACCAGTCACCATCCCCTCAGACATGCAGCCAGTCACAATCCCCTCAGACATGCAGCCAGTCACCATCCCCTCAGATATGCAGTCAGTCATCATCCCATCAGACATGCAGCCAGTCACCATCCCATCAGGCATGCAGCCAGTCATCATCCCACCAGACATGCAGCCAGTCACCATCCCCTCAGACATGCAGCCAGTCACCATCCCCTCAGACATGCAGCCAGTCACCATCCCATCAGACATGCAGCCAGTCACCATCCCCTCAGACATGCAGCCAGTCACCATCCCATCAGATATGCAGCCAGTCACCATCCCATCAGACATGCAGCCAGTCACCATCCCATCAGACATGCAGCCAGTCACCATCCCCTCAGACAAGCAGCCAGTCACCATCCCACCAGACATGCAGCCAGTCACCATCCCATCAGACATGCAGCCAGTCACCATCCCATCAGACATGCAGCCAGTCACCATCCCATCAGATATGCAGCCAGTCACCATCCCATCAGACATGCAGCCAGTCACCATCCCATCAGACATGCAGCCAGTCACCATCCCATCAGACATGCAGCCAGTCACCATCCCATCAGGCATGCAGCCAGTCATCATCCCATCAGACATGCAGCCAGTCACCATCCCATCAGACATGCAGCCAGTCACCATCCCATCAGATATGCAGCCAGTCACCATCCCATCAGACATGCAGCCAGTCACCATACCATCAGATATGCAGCCAGTCACCATCCCATCAGACATGCAGCCAGTCACCATCCCATCAGATATGCAGCCAGTCACCATCCCATCAGACATGCAGCAGTCACCATCCCATCAGATATGCAGCCAGTCACCATCCCCTCAGACATGCAACCAGTCACCATCCCCTCAGACATGCAGCCAGTCACAATCCCCTCAGACATGCAGCCAGTCACCATCCCCTCAGATATGCAGTCAGTCATCATCCCATCAGACATGCAGCCAGTCACCATCCCCTCAGACATGCAACCAGTCACCATCCCCTCAGACATGCAGCCAGTCACAATCCCCTCAGACATGCAGCCAGTCACCATCCCCTCAGATATGCAGTCAGTCATCATCCCATCAGACATGCAGCCAGTCACCATCCCATCAGGCATGCAGCCAGTCATCATCCCACCAGACATGCAGCCAGTCACCATCCCCTCAGACATGCAGCCAGTCACCATCCCCTCAGACATGCAGCCAGTCACCATCCCCTCAGACATGCAGCCAGTCACCATCCCATCAGACATGCAGCCAGTCACCATCCCCTCAGACATGCAGCCAGTCACCATCCCATCAGATATGCAGCCAGTCACCATCCCATCAGACATGCAGCCAGTCACCATCCCATCAGACATGCAGCCAGTCACCATCCCCTCAGACAAGCAGCCAGTCACCATCCCACCAGACATGCAGCCAGTCACCATCCCATCAGACATGCAGCCAGTCACCATCCCATCAGACATGCAGCCAGTCACCATCCCATCAGATATGCAGCCAGTCACCATCCCATCAGACATGCAGCCAGTCACCATCCCATCAGACATGCAGCCAGTCACCATCCCATCAGACATGCAGCCAGTCACCATCCCATCAGGCATGCAGCCAGTCATCATCCCATCAGACATGCAGCCAGTCACCATCCCATCAGACATGCAGCCAGTCACCATCCCATCAGATATGCAGCCAGTCACCATCCCATCAGACATGCAGCCAGTCACCATCCCATCAGGCATGCAGCCAGTCACCATCCCATCAGACATGCAGCCAGTCACCATCCCATCAGACATGCAGCCAGTCACCATCACATCAGGCATGCAGCCAGTCATCATCCCATCAGACATGCAGCCAGTCACCATCCCCTCAGACATGCAGACAGTCACCATCCCTTCAGATATGCAGCCAGTCACCATCCCATCAGACATGCAGCCAGTCACCATCCCATCAGATGTGCAGCCAGTCACCATCCCATCAGATATGCAGCCAGTCACTATCCCATCAGACATGCAGCCAGTCACCATCCCCTCAGACATGCAGCCAGTCACCATCCCCTCAGACATGCAGCCAGTCACCATCAAGTCAGACATGCAGCCAGTCACCATCCCCTCAGATATGCAGTCAGTCACCATCCCATCAGACATGCAGCCAGTCACCATCCCATCAGACATGCAGCCAGTCACCATCCCATCAGATGTGCAGCCAGTCACCATCCCATCAGATATGCAGCCAGTCACTATCCCATCAGACATGCAGCCAGTCACCATCCCCTCAGACATGCAGCCAGTCACCATCCCCTCAGACATGCAGCCAGTCACCATCAAGTCAGACATGCAGCCAGTCACCATCCCCTCAGATATGCAGTCAGTCACCATTCCATCAGACATGCAGCCAGTCACCACCCCCTCAGACATGCAGCCAGTCACCATCCCATCAGACATGCAGCCAGTCACGATCCCATCAGATATGTAGCCAGTCATCATCCCATCAGATATAGCCAGTCACCATCCCATCAGACATGCAGCCAGTCACCATCCCATCAGACATGCAGCCAGTCACCATCCCATCAGATATGCAGCCAGTCACCATCCCATCAGATATGTAGCCAATCACCATCCCATCAGACATGCAGCCAGTCACCATCCCATCAGATATGTAGCCAGTCACCATCCCATCAGACATGCAGCCAGTCACCATACCATCAGATATGCAGCCAGTCACCATCCCATCAGACATGCAGCCAGTCACCATCCCATCAGATGTGCAGCCAGTCACCATCCCATCAGATATGCAGCCAGTCACTATCCCATCAGACATGCAGCCAGTCACCATCCCCTCAGACATGCAGCCAGTCACCATCCCCTCAGACATGCAGCCAGTCACCATCAAGTCAGACATGCAGCCAGTCACCATCCCCTCAGATATGCAGTCAGTCACCATTCCATCAGACATGCAGCCAGTCACCACCCCCTCAGACATGCAGCCAGTCACCATCCCATCAGACATGCAGCCAGTCACGATCCCATCAGATATGTAGCCAGTCATCATCCCATCAGATATGTAGCCAGTCACCATCCCATCAGACATGCAGCCAGTCACCATCCCATCAGACATGCAGCCAGTCACCATCCCATCAGACATGCAGCCAGTCACCATCCCATCAGATATGCAGCCAGTCACCATCCCATCAGATATGTAGCCAATCACCATCCCATCAGACATGCAGCCAGTCACCATCCCATCAGATATGTAGCCAGTCACCATCCCATCAGATATGTAGCCAGTCACCATCCCATCAGACATGCAGCCAGTCACCATACCATCAGATATGCAGCCAGTCACCATCCCATCAGACATGCAGCCAGTCACCATCCCATCAGATATGCAGCCAGTCACCATCCCATCAGACATGCAGCCAGTCACCATCCCATCAGACATGCAGCCAGTCACCATCCCATCAGACATGCAGCCAGTCACCATCCCATCAGATATGTAGCCAGTCACCATCCCATCAGATATGCAGCCAGTCACCATCCCATCAGACATGCAGCCAGTCACCATCCCATCAGACATGCAGCCAGTCACCATCCCATCAGATATGCAGCCAGTCACCATCCCATCAGACATGCAGCCAGTCACCATCCCATCAGACATGCAGCCAGTCACCATCCCCTCAGACATGCAGGCAGTCACCATCCCATCAGACATGCAGCCAGTCACCATCCCATCAGATATGTAGCCAGTTGTTCCATTCGTGTCATTGCCCAATGCCACACTGTTCATAAAGAAAAACCTCCAGAAAATGCAAATAAAAACAAATCCGATAACAAAGCAAACGTAACCGGAACCTTTTATCACAGTTGTTTTTTAACCAATTATATTGATCTACGGCTCATGTAAGAGTTTGTACATAAAATATATGCAGGAAGAAAGACTTTAGGAGACAACAATGTACTGTACAATGAATTATAAGGATATTAGTAGACAATGCACAAATACAACTTGCATGGTATGTGTGATTGATCTTGGGTTTTATGAGGTGCCACTTCAAATACGAATGATAAATAAGTCTTTAATATGCATTTCAGGATTCCACATCTTGATCGATCCACCTTTGTTTTCCACCTTTGTTTTCCACCTTTGTTTTCCACCTTTGTTTTCCACCTTTGTTTTCCAAGACCTCTACACAGCAGGTCGGGTAATTTATCAAAATTCCTGGCAACTTCACCTGGCAAATAAGCATTCCTCTATTTCACTCTTTTTCCTATTATCGTTGTTCAGAAAGAAATTATCACCTTAAATTTCATTCAAAATCCGGCCGTTTCACTCTTTCCGCCGATTAATCAATCCCTCTAATATTCTTAATCCTCATTTTCAAATACATGTTTGTCTGTCTCCAAAAGGATGAATTTGAAATGGTACAGTGATTTTGGCACGTCTTCGAGATGTGAATGTACAAGCCTCAGTTTGATAATGATCATGTGTGAAATAGAAAATAAAGAAAAGCTTAATGTCATGATTTATCAAGTTTTATGTCCCAAGCTATCTCCAGCATCATGGCCAAATTCAAAATTCCTGCTCTGACTTCCTGGGTCGGAGTGGAGACCCAACCAGGAGTGCAGCCTAGTAACTGCTTCGGCAGCACACACGCTCTCTGCATAGGGCATGGTATATAAATAATGATGGCGATGAACCTGAATAGGATTCAACATGGCCACATGGATCCCATCAGATCATCAGATCAAATAGCTGCCCTGGTGTACAAAATTGTGTATGAATGTTGACGGCAGGAGACAAACATTGTAGAAGATATTGAGAAATAAATGAGATATTTGACAGAAGAACGAGAACGTGGACAAAGGGAATAACAGAAATAAGATACGGGGAGTGGTAGACAAGATGGTGAGAGAAGGGGAAGCACACAAACACAACATTTGAGAGCAGGGACATCGGGAGATCTGTGGGAGGGAGAGGGCTTGGGGGGAGGAGACGTGGGAAGGGGGGTTGGGGGGGGGGTGGGAGAAGTATAAAGACTTGGGTATTATGGTGTAAAAGCAAAGTAAGTAAATAAAGTACCAGGTTTGTGCCACGGTAAAGCGGCGTCGCTGGTGGATGTTGCGGTTCATGATGAGCTTGCGGAAGAGGCTCGGTGAGCTTCGAGGTGAAGGTCGTGGAGAGTTGCCGGGTGAGGTGCGTGGGGAACCGGCCTGAGGCCCCGGGCCATGCGACGAGCTGGAGACGACCCTGCCGGTCTCGGTGCCCACCGGGGACAATAAATCATCTCCTGGAAGTTGACCAGCTATTGGGGAAGAGTCTTCACCTACTTCTTGTCTTTCTACCGTTGAATGAAGGTCCGCCATTCCGTTAAACTTCTGCAACATGCAGATATTGGAGATCTCGGTCTGTGAGTATTCTTTGCGCTCGAGACTCATCAACTTAAAACGGCATTCTTACTTGACTTTTTCAGCAGAAATTCAGGAGGAAAGTGAGTTTGACATCTTCATTCACCTTCAGTGAGATTATTTGTCCTGTCTCAAATGCCCACCAAAAAGATCGCATGGGGAAAATAATTCAAAGATCTGCAGAAAGACTCCAGAGATAATCTTCAAACTCCTCTTCTAATGTATTTCCTTTTCCAGAAGCAGATCAAAGTTTCCCCAACAATATGGCACGAGTCAAAGACTCATCCCAGACCTATCAGATCCACTGGCTAGATATCGTGAAAGTCATTTTGAGATCTAGCCTAAAAATACTTCCATGCTCCTCAAGTGAAAGCTTCCCAACTCTGCTCGGCCTAGCCAGCTCACCCTCCAGCTTGCTGTCCAGAGCCAAACTCTGACGAGCGTTGTGGTAAAAGGAAATATAGCCGGAGAGGAGGGCGCCGCGCCAGCCTGGGCAGGAGGAGAAGGGGAGGGGTGTTATGCCGTGCATCGGACCATTGGTTGTGGGAGACAGGAAGGTGGGTGACAACGAGACCGAGGGAGGGAATATTCTATCTGCAGACACAAGAAGGAAAGAGAAAGAGAGATATGGATGGTAAAAAGCAGGCAGGTGTGCATGCGAAAAACGTGTTGGCAGGCTTCCATTGTTGCGAAATGGTGCTGTTTATGTCCATACAGGCCTGTGCTTGCTGCTCGATTCACCGACTGGCTGTGGCTGCTATTAGTATGAAAAGGAGAGCTCAAGGATTGAGCATGCCGCTCTGCGTAGCACACAAAGCCCTCGTCGGTAAAACTGGTCTGTTATCTATATCGCTCCTATTCGCCATTCTCCTTTTCTGTTTAAATTTCATCTCTTTCCTTCATTTTCCTTGCTATGATTCTTGATTGTTCTCCATATGTAGACCTTCCAGCCCTTTAAACACCCACTGCCCCCCATCCCTGCACCCTAACATTTGAATGCCTCTACCTTTTCATGTAATTCAAAAATGACATAAATTATATAACAGTTTTAAAATTCATGGATGCAAGGTTGAATCCAAAATAATTTATTATTTTTTGTATAGTGTCTAAGGTTAGTGGATTAGCTTGCACGTCTGTTGGATGAAAGATCATGAGAATATGAAACAGAAATTTTACTAATTTATTTACCAACAACAACAACAACAGTGTTCCGTTCCAGTCATCTTGGCATCTAGTCAGAAGGTATACAATCTGTAATAAAAACTGTTGAGGGTATATATTATCAAGACAGGTTCATGGCTGGCTGAGTTTGATTGTGAGGAAGGATCATTAAAAATAGGGCTTTTTTCGATCAATGAAAACAAGGTTACGCAAGTAATTGTACAGGAATATTGAGGATATCGAAGACTGTTGAAAAAGGATATTCCAATTAGATGCTGTGAAATGATGGAGAACGAAAGAGCTAGGAGGAACCGCTTGAAAGAAAAACTGAGCTCCAATTCAAATTAGGCAGGGATTCTTTACTCAAATAGTAACTGATAGGTGAATGTATCGACTTGGTTAAGTAAGGCAGGTTGGTAGCAAGTTAAGGCAGGTACAAGTAAGGCAAGTGAATGAAGTGAGTGGTGCGTGTAACAAAATGATACTAACCTCGTACTGAAGAAAGCGTTAAGAACAACAAGGAGCTGATACTCCAGGACCCCTGCCTTTTGGATTGTAGGAGGAATAGATCTTTGTAATATGAAAGCTAAATTTTCAACGATTTTTGAAATATCGCGTACACAAGCCAAGTTGCCGAGATGGTTGCTATGGCAACATAATTGAGACAATCACAGCCGTGATCGAATCAGGTTGAGATAATGTCATGAGGAATGCATATCTGCAATATGAAAGCTAAATGTTAAATGGTTTTTGAAATATCATGTGCATAAAAGTATATGGACGGATGATCGGTCGGACGGTCAGTCGATCAACAACAACAACATGCATTTTAAGGCCATTTTCCCTGCTAGAGCGGGGGTTAGCCTATTTAGGCAAATGGCAAATTATTATTTTTGTTATTTTCTATTAAAATTTCATTTATTAATTTTCTATTATTAAAATTTTTAATAATATTTTCTATTATTATCTATTATTATTTTCTATAAATTTTTTATTATTTTCTATTATTCTTTATTATTTTTATTTATTTTTTTATTTTTATTTTCTATTATAAAAAGCAAAATTATTATTTTCTATTATAAATAGCAAAATTTTCTATTATTATTATCTATATTTTCTATTATTAAAATTTCTATTAAATTCTATTTCAACAATTAAAACTATTTAGGCAAAATTCCCTGTTAGGCAAATCGTCATTGCCGGGCACCAAAGGGGGCTCGGCAGTGACGCACACTGAAAGAGAGTACTCAGTTTTCACTCTGGTTTCTTTCTTTCTTGTTGTACACCGCTCCTTTCCTATGCCATCTCCAGGCATTGCAAATCGTCATTGCCGGGCACCAAAGGGGGCTCGGCAGTGACGCACGCTGAAAGAGAGTACTCAGTTTCAACACGGTCAGTCGATCGAAGAGCTCATTTTAATGTCCCTGTTCTCCGACCTTGTCGGAGGGGCAGGGGACAAGAATAAGTCGATCTCTTTCTTGTGGCCTGAATGCAGGTGCTGGCTATACGGGCATGCAGTATTTCTTTTCTGCATTGATATTTTATTGAATTGGGAAATTATGAAGAAATCCCAATACAAGGGCTCCAAAGCTGAGATCCATCAAGGGGCAATGGCAGCACCTTGAACAACAATGAAATAAACACCAACGACATCAATACCAGAACCTTTTTCTACGAAAAGACCGTCTGGCAAATCCTTCGATCTACTTCATTATCAATTCTCTCGAAGAAGTTTAGTCATTCAAACTTATGGGCCTCACTAGCAGACATGATCTTTATTGGGCAAACCACATATCTAAGTTGGCTTTGAAAGCTAGTCCCCGACTGACCTTGGCCAAGATCACACCTTCACGTTTATATACGTACAAGCTTGCCTTAATCCGCAGCTTGATGGAGTAATGCTCTCCACTCT
>NC_136261.1:326510290-326552790 GCF_964187855.1 Myxine glutinosa
AAGCGGAGATGAGAGAAACCCATTCAGGGCCACACGTTGACTACGACTAGAGAGGAAGTCCGCAAGCCATGCGTGGAGATTTCCATGGATACTAAAAGATGAGGTTTGGTGCAGCAGAGTTGATTGACTTTACCGTGGACAAGTGGTGCCGCATCCCTCTTGCAGAATTCCAGATGCTCGTGGACTCTATGCCATGGCACATACATGCCACATGCACGTTGTAATCCAACACCCTATTAACATTATGAAGTAACTTTACATTGATGCTTCCATTTTTGTCCACTACCTCCGTATATATATATATACTTGCTTTGCTCGGCTCGCTAAGCTCGCTCGCCTCACCATGCGTCATTACAGAGGACCAGCCTTACTGTACCTGAGTACAAACAATTATTTTGCACAAATGTATTTGTCGTGTTTGTGAAGTTACATTTTATAAGCAATTTAAGTTGAAAAAATATACAAAATAAAATAAAAAAAACCCTCAGCACACACATACAGGAGGGGTAGGTGCAGACTGGAAGTTTGCGACAATTACACCTCACCAAAACATAATTTAAAACACCTCACCACCACATAATTCAAAACAACTCATCACCACATAATTCAAAACACCTCACCACCATGTAATTCAAAACACCTCACCACCACATAATTCAAAACAACTCACCACCATGTAATTCAAAACACCTCACCACCACGTAATTCAAAACACCACACCACCACGTAATTCAAAACACCTCACCACCACGTAATTCAAAACACCTCACCACCATGTAATTCAAAACACCTCAACACCATGTAATTCAAAACACCTCACCACCATCTAATTCAAAACACCTCACCACCATGTAATTCAAAACACCTCACCACCATGTAATTCAAAACACCTTACCACCATCAAATTCAAAACACCTCAGCAGCACCATGTAATTCAAAACACCTCACCACCATCTAATTCAAAACACCTCACCACCATCTAATTTAAAACACCTCACCACCATGTAATTCAAAACACCTCACCACCATGTAATTCAAAACACCTCAACACCATGTAATTCAAAACACCTCACCACCATCTAATTCAAAACACCTCACCACCATGTAATTCAAAACACCTCACCACCATGTAATTCAAAACACCTTACCACCATCAAATTCAAAACACCTCAGCAGCACCATGTAATTCAAAACACCTCACCACCATCTAATTCAAAACACCTCACCACCATCTAATTCAAAACACCTCAGCAGCACCATGTAATTCAAAACACCTTACCACCATCTAATTCAAAACACCTCAGCAGCACCATGTAATTCAAAACACCTTACCACCATCTAATTCAAAACACCTCACCACCATGTAATTCAAAACACCTCACCACCATCTAATTCAAAACACCTCACCACCATGTAATTCAAAACACCTCACCACCATCTAATTCAAAACACCTCACCAGCACATGATTAAAAACACTTCGCCACCATGTAATTCAAAACACCTCACCACCATGTAATTCCAAACACCTCACCACCACATAATTAAAAACACCTCACCACTAAGTAATTCAAAACACCTCACCACCACATAATTTAAAACACCTCACCACCACGTGATTAAAAAATACCTCACCACCACATCATTTAAAAACACCTCACCACCACATAATTCAAAATACCTCACCACCACGTGATTCAAAACCACCACCATGTTATTAAAAACACTTCACAACCATGAAAACAAAAGTTTCAGGGAGTAGTTCAGTGACAACAGACACTGCCCAGATATATATATATATAATTATATAGATAGATAACTGTACCTGAGTTGCTGTTTTGTCATGGTTTACACCAATCATAATTCAAACAATCATAATGCACAAATGTATTTGTAATATACGTGATATTACATATTATAAACAATTGATGTTGAAGATTTAAATTGAAAAAAAAAATGTTTTCAAATTTTTTTTTTTAAACATTTTTTTTTGTTTTTTTTTCAAAAAATTCAAAACAATTACCCTGAGGACAACCCCACGGGATAGATAGGTGCATACCAGAAGTTTGGTACAATTTCACAAAAGTTTGAGGGAGTAGTTCAGTGACAAGACAAGACAGACACTGCACAGATATATATATATATATCTGTGCAACCGCGGAAGGTTGAAGAACGAAGTTCCGTTGAACTTGGGGCTGACTCAGAAGAAGACCTTTGTTGGTCGAAAGCTTGTCGACAATTAAAGATCGACGTCCTGAAGCTACGTCCGCGTCATATATATATATATATATATATATATATATATATATATATATATATATATATATTGCGGATTTGAGAATCCTGTAATTGTTTGTAAATATCACCCTCTGTAAATAATGTAATAATTCCTTGTAAATACCTCCATTAATTGTAAAGGTCAACGGTCGTCCCTTTAGCTAGTCCATGTACAAGCACGTAGCCAATCATAGAACCTCTCCATAGTTATTTCTTTATTATGTGCATTAGTGAAGGCTCTGTTTTCCACTAGTTGACATTGCATTGCACCAAATGAAATAAGATAGATACCCCTTTTCAATTGTCCAAAACCTCCATTGCCGATTGTATTGCCAACTGCATTTGCTGCCATGCCATGTGCTCTAACTCGGGGAAGAAAGGCGTGCCCGCCCATCGTCATCAGGGGGAGGAGTCAGCCAAGCGCCAGGAACAAGGCGTGGCTTTGCCAACGCCTCATCAAGGGGCGGGATCGGTGAGCCCTTGCGACCAATCAAGACCGAGGCGAGCTCACCGGTGGGCGTTTCCAAAAGGGCCGGCGGTTCGATCACCATGCGCCTGATAAAAGGAGGTTGAGAGGGACTGCTTAAGGAGATGAGTGAGGAGGACGCACTGAGCAGTTCAGTTGAGGAGGAGCAGAGAGTTCAGTGGAACGCAGTTCAGTTGGAGTTCAGTTGAGGAGGAGTTGAGCTTTGACGCGCAGTTTCGACCCGCTGCTGCGAAGCAACACCGCCGTGCGAACCAGATTGCGGAGGGTCGGCGGCCGCTCACCTCGAGCCTTGCCGTTTACACGGACCGGACCCGCATCCTTCCAGTCCTGTGGTCCCACCTTCTCATCCGTCCAGCCATCCACCCCTGCCATTCCATCCATTCATGTACGTGAGTTTGTCTTGTTTGTTCTGTCCTGGGAATAAGTTAAGCCTGTAGATAAGCTAGAATTGCACTGTGTCTTCTTCTCCTTCTGTAATTATTTTCGTATCTTTCCTTCTCCCTTGGTTTCTTTGATTGTGTACATAATTGGTTTATAAATTCCTGTTCCTCCTTACTTTGGCTTCTTCTTCCACATCCGATCGTCTTTGTGATTTCCCCCATTGAGTACCTGTGGCGCGATTTCGGCCAACGCTTTGGAATCGGGTTAGTGACTGTTAATAGCTCGAACTCCGGGTTGCTTAAACCGCTCGGCAATTAGAACATTTAAAACCGTGGTTCGAGCGGGAGTCCCTCCCCTGCTTCGCGGTCAGGAGTGGCACTCAGGTCCTTGGGACTTTTCGTTGACCAAATACCCTGGCTGCTCCCGACCGGAAGGAGCGTTGGGACCCCCAGGACTCACGTCGGTCAGTCGCAGACAAGGGGATTAATCCCCCCCCCCCTTGGTAAGGGGAAAAGGGGCCGACGTTGAGATCCGTAACAATATATATATATATTTGTACATACATATAAATAATGTAATCATATTAGCACAAGGCAGCTCAAGTGGTAAGAATAACAAGTAGACCTTTCTTCGTCTAGTTCTGTTTGCCCGAATGCCGCACTTCATGTGCAAAAAATCCATTAACTTCCAGAAAAACGTTGCACATTGATTTTCCACGAGGATTTTCCACATTATCTGTAAGGTTGATCGAAGAGGTCGTATATAATGTTGCATGAGACAAGGACATTAGGAGATCGTATATAACGTTATAAGAGACATTAAGACAGGCATTTATAAGGTTATTTTCACTCAGTAAGGTCATTACAATGGAGCACACTGAAGACCCAGAGCACCTGACAGATATTTAAAGGCACCTGATGTAATTATGTATTTTGGCTATAAAAGAAAAGTTTCATTTTTCAACAAATGTATTGAACTTAATTGAATAGAAACTAGACTGCTACACACAAGATGTTAAGTATGCAGTATGTGCAAACTCAAATGGCTTCCCAACACTTTTTCAAACTCATAATATTAAATCAAACTTACTCATTCGAGAGAAAAAGTAAAAAGGGCAAAAATAGTTATTGTGAATTCACATCCAACTGGGTTACCACAAGTTCTTACAAGAGCGCAGCGGAGCTGCTGATGGAGTGCTACCTGCAAATGAAGGCAGGACTCACAAAACAATGTACATCCGAGGAGCCAAAATCCAATCGTATCATATGCACATTAGATCAAGGTCAATTATACGTTTAGCCCATTGCAACATCACTTTTGGTGGGGCATGACAATACTACTGATGCAGCACTCCACTATATAATTTGTAAATTGTTCAGGATGCCGGCGATAACTAGTGTACTCTTCATCATATGACGCTGTGGGATCTTTGACGTCCAACAGCTCATGCAAGCAGGCAAGACAACCAGCTTAATGCCATCTGAGGAACGGTGCAGTTTTTGATTCAATGCCCTGCCTGTGAAGCACCAATCCGCAAAGTTTATAAATAGTCGGGTCGTGGAGCGAACCCAGACTACACAGCTGAAAGGTAGATGTGCTACATCTGCACCATTCTGTCAGAATAGCAGCCAAAATGTAATGCCACTGAGGCATTCTATATGTAACTAGAACGGCACTCAATAGAGAGCATACCTCCACCTGGTAAACAGTTAAGTTTTATATGTCAGAGTAGACCAGAAAATCACAATACAGAATCACATTTCATCAAAATCAATCACAGGAATCACAATAGGTCCATTCTTTCATACCCCGATCTACCACTCGTTTTTGGCCATATCACTCAATGGTGAAGAATCACTTAAAGATTCTTCTAGCTGGATCCGGATCCGGATCTTCACAAAAATTGAATAGATTCTTCCTTATCACACACACAACTGGTCCACCAAGTTTCGTCCAAATCCATCCATAACTTTTTGAGATATCCTGCTATATATAATTTTTAGCCCAAACTCCCAATGGTGAAGAATCACTTTAAAAATATCACCTGGTGTTGGCCGAATGGTTAGGGTGGTGGGCTTGGGATCCGAAGGTCCTGAGTTCGCAATCCCGTTGAATTAACGCCAGGTGGGGTTGACTCGGCCTGTCATCCTTCCAAAGTCGGCAACTTGAGTACCAGATAACTGGTTATGGAGAGGCATTGCATCAGTCGCAGACGTGCCCACATAAAAATGATACAACCAGCAGCCAGGGGGCTGCACTCGATCCACGACCACCACTTTAAAAATTCTAGCAGCCGGATCCGAATCTGGATATTCACCAAAATCTAATAATTTCGTCCTTGTGACATACACTACATCTTTGCCACATTTCGCCTGAATACATCCACAACTTTTTGAGATATTTTGTTCACAAACGGACAGACAGATAGACAGACACACAGACAGGAGTGAAAACATAACCTCCATCCACCTTTGGTGGCGGAGGTAACTAGAACAGCACTTGTCAGAGCGCATATAACCCATGTTGAACAGTTTACGTTTTGTATCCCACTGATAGGCTGGATCTGAATGAAAATCGATTTAGCTTGTTCTTGTCACCTAACCAATATAATTCTACCTAGTTTTGTCAAAACTCGTCCAGAATTTTTGGGATATCATGATATATATATATATATATATACACACAACATGACCAAAAGTATATGAACACCCAAACATCGAACATCTCATTCCAAAATCATGGGCATTAACTAGTTGGTTGGGCGATATGGAGTTGGTCCCCCCCTTTGCTGCCATAACAGCCTCCACTCTTCTGGGAAGGCTTTCCACTAGATATTGGAACATTGCTGCGGCGATTTGCTTCCATTCAGCCACAAGATAATTAGTGAGGTCGGGCACTGATGTTGGGCGATTAGGCCTGGCTCGCTGTTGGCGTTCCAATTCCTCCCAAAGGTGTTCGATGGTGTTGAGGTCAGGGCTCTGTGCAGGCCAGTCAAGTATTTTCACACCGATCTCGACAAGCCTTTTATGCATGGACTTCGCTTTGGGCACGGGGACATTGTCATGCTGAAACAGGAAAGGGCCTTCCCCAAACTATTGCCACAAAGTTGTAAGCACACAATCGTCTAGAATGTCATTGTATGCTGTGGCGTTAAGATTTCCTTTCACTGGAACTAAGGGGCCGAGCCCGAACCATGAAAAACAGCCCCAGACCATCATTATTCCTCCTCCACTAAAACTTTACAGTTGGCACTATGCATTCGGGCAGGTAGTGTTCTCCTGGCATCCGCGAAACCCAGATTCGTCCGTCAGACTGCCAGATGGTGAAGCGTGATTCATCACTCCAGAGAACGCGTTTCCACTGTTCCAGAGTCCAATGGTGTCGAGATTTACACCACTCCAGCCAACGCTTGGCATTGTGCATGGTGATCTTAGGTTTGTGTGCGGCTGCTCAGCCATGGAAACCCATTTCATGAAGCTCCCGACGAACAGTTGCTGGGCTGACGTTGCTTCCAGAGGCAGTTTGGAACTCAGTAATGAGTGTTTCAACCGAGGACCGACGATTTTTACATGCTACGCGCTTCATCACTCAGCGGTCCCGTTCTGTGAGGTTGTGTGGCCTACCACTTTGCGGCTGAGCTGTTGTTGCTCCTAGACGTTTCCACTTCACAATAACAGCACTTACAGTTGACCGGGGCAGCTCTAGTAGGGCAGAAATTTGACGAACTGACTGGTTGGAAAGGTGGCATCCTATGACTGTGCCACGTTGAAAGTCACTGAACTCTTCAGTATGGCCCATTCTACTACCAATGTTTGTCTGTGGAGATTACATGGCTGTGTGCTTGATTATATATACCTGTCAGCAAGGGGTGTGGCTGACACAGCTGAATCCAATAATTTGAAGGGATGTCCGCATACCTTTGGTCACGTAGTGTATATATACAGACTTGGCATTTAATATGGAATATTTTTTTGTTATTGACTTGGGTTTACTTTCTGAACTCAGTATATCAATCTGGTGAGTTTATTTTACCCTTCGGTGATGTCTTTGTTGAAAGAACCATGTCACTGATTGTCTTTCGCAGCAAGAAGTCAATAACAGGATTATATCACAGGTGGCGTGACAAAATGTACGGACAGGTGCATTTGACGATTGGCTCCACAATCGGGTATATAAGGGTTGTTGCGTACTGTATTCGTGGAAAACAACTGCTGCACGTCTACAAAAGTTATTGCCGCTTCCTCTGGAGATGGTCCGTCAACTTGACAATGCTGTTTGTCATGGAGTGGTGGCTTTACGAAATTCTGGCATGAAACAGCGTGCTATTGCTCGGCAGTATGGCATCACTCAAAGTCAGGTGTCAAAGATCCTGAAACCAAATGCTCAGAGGGGTGTCCCTACTCCAATACCGAGGCCAGGACGTCCACGCAGAACCACAAGGAGAGATGATCGCCAGCTGCACCGGTTAGTCTGCAATGGCCGTACCAAGTCAGCTAATCGGCTTAGGGCTGAGTGGCAGCAACTGACAAATGTGCCTGTATCCAGAAGGCTAGTCAACCAACGACTGGTTCAAGCAGGCTATCGTGCCAAGCGTCCCCTGAGAAAGCCACGCCTGACCAGACAACACAGCCAGCGCCGATTGCAGTGGGCCAGAGAGCACCGTCAATGGCAGCCAGGACACTGGAATCATGTGACCTTCAGGGACGAGTCTAGATTTCTGGTCTATCGTCAAGATGGCCACGTCCGAGTGCGCAGACAAGTGCATGAAATCCACAACGAAGATTGTATAGTGCCAAGAGTCCAAGCTGGAGGTGGTGGGGTGACCGTTTGGGCTGCTTTTCATGCAGGGGGCAAAACTGACCTGGTTGTTCTGAATGGAAACCTGAACCAGTTCAAGTACAGGGTCATTCTGGAAGAAACATTGCTTCCATTTGCTCATGCAGCCTTTCGAGGAAACTTTGTCTTCCAAGATGACAATGCACGGCCTCATCGTGCTCGCATGATCCAACACTTTCTTGCTGACCGTGGTGTAGAGCATATGGAGTGGCCTGCCATGTCCCCGGATATGAATCCGATAAAGAACTTGTGGGCAGAATTAACGCGTCAAATCGACAACTTGGACCAGCAGCTTACCTCTGTGCGTGAATTGCAGCAGATTATTGTCACTGCATGGCAAGCGATTCCTGTCCAAACCTTGGCAAATCTTGTGAACAGCATGCCTCGACGTGTACGTGCTCTCCTGAATGCTCGTGGGGGTTACACGAAGTACTGAACTGTAATTTTACTGTCCGTAATCCCATGTCATAATTTAGCTTTTGTTTTTGTTGAAATTTTTTTGGCTAATGTGCAAAATAAAGAGATACTTCTGGAAAACGTACAGAAGTTTAACACAGTACTGTCCGTGAATTGAGTTCGATATCACTTTACATCACTTTCAAGGATCAATTTATTTGCTTCGAAATGTCAAATGTGGTTTTTGTTTCTTTTAAAGGTCACATTAACAAAATCTAGAATAATTTCAACATAATTCCAATGAACTTTTGGTTCTAAGTCATATTAAAAAGTAAGTTCACCCCCACAAAAAAAATATTCCATATTAAATGCCAAGTCTGTAATTTTTGACCCTATCTCTCAGTTTTAGAAACTGGACCAATGCTGACCTTTTGGCCTATGTTGACCTCAAAAATAGTTGGTTCTTGAATTCAGTTGGCTGATATGAAAATCCTATTCAAATTTCAAGTCAATCGGATGAAAATTGAGATTTTTAGAAATTTGCAAAAAAAGTGGTTGACCTTTGGCCTATGTTGACTTTTTGACCTCAAAGATAAATAGGATTCTGTCGCACAACAACCCTATCATTTGGTGAAGTTTCGTTAAGATCGGTTTAAAATCGTGACCTGCAGGCAAGTATAAGTGAGCGGACAAACAAACACACACAAACAAACACACAAACCGGAGTGATCAACATACTTGTCAACAATTTTTTTTAAATAAAAGTGATAGTGGGCATACTTTGGCCAAAATACTCATCTCTTCGCACCTAAACTCCTAAAGTATCAGTGCTATCCAAATTACTCATCAGGAATGTTGATGGAAAGAAGCTGCTAAAGGCCAGTCAAAACACGATTGATGCTTTCATGATAATACTTGACAATGCTTTCATGTGGTTCCCGTTGTGTTTCCTCTCATATACTAACAGCTGCTTCTCAGGGCAAGCTTGTCACCGTTACTGTGGCAACAAAGCCAGGGGCAAATTCTGGGCATTGTTTGGGGCACCACCATTTAAAATAGTCTGAATGGTTCTCAATGGGATTGAAGGATAATGAACTTCACCACAAGAAGAAAGCAAGATGACAAGGGTTCAGGCCCTAGCAAAGAAGAACGTGTGCAAACACATAGATAAAAATAGGTTCCTCTAAGTAAAAAATCCTCGTTCATCGCAATTATTTTGACCATTACTTCCTTTCAGGGTCAGCTGCTCCAATTTTCCTTCTACGTGTTGCTTGGTCTGTCGTCTCCATCCTCGCACCCACTCGCTCCATTAACTTTATAATACACTACTCACAATAAGTTAGGGATATTGTGGGAGTGAGTTTTTATTATAGGGGTTCGGGTTATGGTATTGAAATCAAGAATGCTGTGTTTTTTTCACACTCATTAATAACCATAGAATTAGGACCAGCAACTTTTTTCAACATAATTAATACACAAAATCAACCACACTGAAGAACCTGCCAATATCCCTAACTTATTGTGAGTAGTGTAATATCCCTCCATCGCAACCTTTGTCTCCCTCTGCTCCATTTTACCATCCACCGGTTTCACCCATCCAATCCTTATTTGGTCTCTCTCAATCATTCTCGACACGCTTCCTTCCTCTCCACCTCAACATTGATGGACTAATTTCTACAAATATTTTTCTAGCACCCAACCACTTTTAGCTCACCTGGAACGTAGTGGTCCATCCGCCAGTCCATCAGTCCGTCAGTCCTTCAGTCAGCCTGTCAGTCCGTAAACACTTGCAAGTTCTCCAAAACTGCTGATGGGATTGTGACCAAACTTGGCACAAATTATACTTTGTGTGTTGCAACTCAAGTTTGTTCACGGCATTAAAAAAAAAATCAGTGTCTAAGGGGGTTTACCAGGGTCAAAGTGTCTTCAGGTTTGACCCTGCCAAAATTGGTTTTGCTTTTTCCTCTGAACCTACACACACTATTTCGATGAAACCTGACCACAACCTTCACCACCAGTAACGTACTAGAGTATGTTCACGGTATTAAAAAAAAATCTGCCCCTTTAGGGGTCTACGGGGCAGTTGCCCCCCAAAATAGGTATTGGCTTTCTTCTCAGAAACTACACACACGATTTCGATGAAACTTCACCACAACCTTCACCACCCGTGATTTACTAATGTTTGTTCACGGAAATAGAAAAATTGATGTCTTATGAGGTATATGGGGTTTGGGGGAGGGAAGGGGGGTTGCCCCCCAAAATGGGTATTTTTTGTGTTTATTTGTTTAAAGTCTTATCATGTTAGTATGATTCTACATGCTGCCCTGTTTTCTAGCAACCACTGAAATGGGTTTTAAATACCTTTAGTCAGTGCAGTATACTGTTTATTCTACCAGGTGAGCACCAGGGGTATTGCCCCTATGTTTATATTATATCCTCGTTCCTTTTTATGATAAATTCCCTCAGTGATACACCAACCATAGACCTAAGTATCCTCATTTCCATTCTCTCCAATATTCGTTCTTCTCATTTTCACAAAGCCCACATCTCTAATGCATACAGGACTAAAATGATCCTCGGTAGAGCGCAAACCTCCGCCAGGCTGAATGGTCTACGTTTTGTATCCCACTGATAGGCCGGATCTGGATTCGGACCCAAACCTAAATCTAATCGGCTTGTTCTTGTCACCAAACCAACTCATCCACCCAAGTTTAGTCATAACTCGTCCATAAATTTTTTTAAAATATCATGTTATATACACAAAGAATTAAGTTAAGCACCCCCCCCGTTTTTTTACAACCTCGCACATTACAAGTTTGTTGTCGTCAAAACAGTGTAATATACCCATGATATTGCTATATTTTCTGGAGAAGTGATATTATGGTCACATAAAAACATAACAATCATGCCGTTTTCAATATTTTATTCTGAATAATTTAAGGTGAAATTTTTTGGGAATTTTAGGCATATTTTCACCTCAATTTAAGTATGGAGCTATAGGTCCATCACGGACAGTGTGGATGACGTTTATGTTTTCTAACGTACAGTCATTGTTCTGAGAGGACCTCTAGCGATCTTTGCGTCAATAACGTGTGTAGGACCCACGTGATCGGATCACTGACTCAACCCTACGTCTCATAGACCCTGTAAGCCGTCGTATGCGTTGCTGTGGCAGGTTGTTCCATTCCCAATCATTATTTGATCTCACATACCTTAGAATATATGCCAATGTATACATATACACAAAGAATATATATTAGGGGGTGCTTACCTTAATTCGTTGTGTAGGGGTGCTTAACTTAATTCTTTGTGTATATATCGCTTTTCGCCCTATCACTCAATGGTGAAGAATCGTTAAAAAAAAAAAAATTGAAGTCTAGCATCCGAATCCGGATCTTCAACAAAATCGAATCTAATCAGCCTTGTCACATACCCAACCTGTCCACCAAGTTTTGTCCAATTCCATCCATACCTTTTTGAGATATCCTGTTCACAGACAGACTGACAGGGAAGAAGAAAAGAAGAACCACATTTAGAAGCCATTTTTCCCCACAGAGCAGAGGTTGGCCTTTTTCGGGCACCGTGGTCCCCTTTTTGAAGCGATGTTTTATGCCCGGATGCCCTTCCTGCCGCCAACCCTGTTAGTCGCCTCTTGCGACACGCAGGGAATTACCAGTAAACTGGTACTTAATTTGCCGACCTCAGAAGGATGACAGGCTGAGTCAACCCCCCTGGTGTTCATTCAGCGATCGACCAGGATTCAGAACCCAGAACCCAGGATCCCAAGCCGGCACCCTAACCGCTAAGCCAACACCAGGCTAGACAGACAGACAGGGGTGGAAACATAACCTCCATCCACCTGCCAGGTCTTCACATACAATATATCGCCTGCCAGGGAGGTCTTCTTGACCTGCTGTCATAAAGCAGGCCAATGTGCCAGTGTCTTGGTTCAATTCAAACTTCAGGCTCAAAGGTTATATTCCCATGGTCGAGGTGCTCATTCATCACCATTTAGACAGAGGACTTGTAAAAAAATACACACATTGAGGGTCTTTTCAACTCTGAGAATTACATTTGTCTGTGAATAAACATATTAATGATCCAGAAACCGCGACATCCAATAAAGCAGCTTGACACAACCCACGTCAAATGCTGCCGTTATTGATGGTTATAATGCACAAATATGAGTCATATTCAAAATGCAACACAATCAAACTTCCCTTTCTTTTTGATCACAGTGAAACCTTTTGGGAATGGCAATGCATATGCATCCACAAAGAGCATAGAGCCAAGATTACACAAAACTCAAAAATAGCAATGACATAGCAGACAGACAGCAGGAAGAACAATAATGTATTGTACACCGCACCTTTCCTATGCCATCTCCAGGCGCTTCCGAACGTCCTTGCCGGGCACCGAAGGGGGCTCGGCAGTGACGCACGCTGAAAGGGAGTACTCGGTTTTCACTCTGGTTTCTTGCTTTCTTGTTGTACACCGCACCTTTCCTATGCCATCACCAGGCATTGCAAATCGTCATTGCTGGGCACCGAAGGGGGCTCAGCAGTGACGCACGCTGAAAGGGAGTACTCAGTTTTCACTCTGGTTGTTTTCTTGTTGTACACCGCTCCTTTCCTATGCCATCTCCAGGCATTGCAAATCGTCATTACTGGGCACCGAAGGGGGCTCGGCAGTGACGCACGCTGAAAGGGAGTACTCAGTTTTCACTCTGGTTTCTTGCTTTCTTGTTTTTTTGTTTGTTTGTCCGGGTGACATCTCAGCCATCCTTTGAGATAGGAAGCTGAAATTTAGGCACAATAGTGAGCAAGTCCTTTGTCAAAAAAAGGATTTTTTGTTTTTGATTAATCAATTAATTGATGAGTTATTTAATTATCAGCGATTAATTAAGTACTTATACATTTCCTTTCTCTTCTGGCCATTATCTCAGGCACCTTTTGAGTTAGGAAGCTGATATTTGGACATGCCAATGACAAAGTGATTTGGCTGCAAAGGCCATTTTTGATTTATTGATTAATCAATTAATCAAATAATTATTTAATTATTCGATTAATGACATTTTTATTTTTATTTTTTTTTAGTTACAGATTCGGATGAAATGATGGTGATTTATGTGATCTATGAGCCAATTGATTAATTATTTAAAAAAATTATGATTATTTATTTTCATTATTAATCATTTATTTATTTTCTTTCTCATCTGGGCAATATCTCACGCAACTTTTGAGCTAGGAAGCTAATATTTGGACATGACAATGACCAAGTGATTTGGCTGTAAAGGCTATTTTTGATTTATTGATTAATCAATTAATTATTTGTTTTTTATTAATGACTTATTTAATTACATTTCGAAAAGTTACATCTTCGGATGTAGCACTAGTGGTTTCGTTATGCTATTAGCCAATTGAGTAAGAAAATATTTTATGATAATCTTTTATTGATTTTAATTATGCAATTAATCAATCAAATATTGTGCACCTCTCCCTCCAAATACAGTCTCTATGAGCTGCACGGCGGCAATGCCGCGCTGGAGGATATTTAATTATTTGTCATGGGAGCGGTGTACTTTGAATGTATCTGTACTTGTTGTCCTTTTCATTGAAGATATCTGAAATTCAGCATGGGAGAAATGCAGATCAGGAAACGGTGACACACATGACCTTATTAAATGACTTTTGTTCATGTGCTGAAGGGTGCTGAGATGAGGCAGATAAAGAGCATCAGTGTTCTTTGAAGGCAGATAGCTTGGCTTTTCATATGGTTTATAGCATAATTATTAAGAAAATATTGTCACGAGGACAGCTCCTACCCAAAACCACGAGAAATATTAAACAGGAAATGTACGAGCCGGGATTTAATCTCGTGAACATCCAAACTGAGGCCGAATTTAGGCAGCACGTTCCCCAAAAGGTTGGATGACACGACTTTGTAAACTTGCAATGTTTCTAACACATGTGACTGGCCAAAATAGGTGATTAGTTTAATTAATCAATTTCTCTCCAGAGATTCACAATAATCTGAATCGTCATCACAGGAAGGAAGGCAGAGACAAGCACACGTAACTTAAGAGATACAATAATTTATTCACGAAACAAATTCAGAAGGAATCTCGGACGAAGACTAAACATAATGAACCAATGGTCCTGCAGCTCACCTGGCAAGTTGCTAAAAAGTGGAGTGACTGATTGATCAGGGTAAAAATAGGAGCTGGATTTAGAATACACATTTTAGGTCAGGTAGTATTGACATTATGTTCACGGTAGTACAACTCTCTGGTGTCTATGAGCCTTAGTTTTCAAGATATTGGCAACTTCCGGTATGACAGCACTTCCTGTTGTGTCCAAATTAGCCCTATTTGATAAGGTGAAACTCCAATTCATAAATAATTCATATTTTTTGAGATATGTCCACTTTCTGTTTTGTGACGTCACTGGTGGCTTTTTTGTGTTTCAGATCAGCTTATTTTAATCAAACTTTCCCATAGGTAGTCAATCATATATTTTAAGTTTCACATTGATCGGTTAAGCATTTTCAGACAGGATGAATTTTAAAGGATTTCCTTTGATCCAATATGGCTGCCAGACCACGTGACCCACAATGTCGTCATCGTTATCAAATTATATTTCCTACATGTAGACAATCACATATGTAAAGGTTTGTAACGATCAGTTAAACCGTTTTTTTTTGTTTGTTTTTTTTGTATACAAAATCGAGGCTCGTTAAAGAGCTAACATTAATCACACAGAAAGACAAACCGACACATAAAACATATAACATGGGGAGCGGTAGACAAGATGGGGAGAGAGGGTGAAGGACACAAACACAACATTTGAGAGCAGGGACATCGAGAGATCTGTGGGAGGGAGAGGGCTTTGGGGGGGGGGGGGAGGCATGGGAAGGGGGGTGGGGGTAGGAGAGGTATAAAACATATGGACACTGCAAGGACTTTCAGGAAAGAAGTTGGAATTTCAAACAATGTGGATCTGGGGTGAATTAGCGGGGGTAGAAAAGATCAAGGATTTGGATGGGGGAAGATAAGAGATGGTGGTGAACAGCTGTTTTAAAGACCTGGAGGGAGGAGTGGGATTGAAGGGAGTGTGGGAGTTTGTTCCAGAGGCGGGAGAAAAGAGGAATGAAAGAGTGAAAGTGAACAGAGAGCCTAGATTTCGGCAGTTTAACCATCAGAGGGTTGCTGGCAGATCTTGTGCGACCTGTAGGAATATTTGGGGGACAGAGCCCAGAGAGAGCTGGGGGGGGGCAAGGACGGAGAGGAGTCGGTAGAAGACGGAAAGACCACCAACCTGCCTGTGGTGAGTAAGTGAAAGGCCCTCGGAGATAGCGTCATCGCGGGAGATTCCAATGATTCTGAACGCTTTGGTTTCAACAGCGTGAAGACGAGCTAGGTGTGAGGCAGGAGCACCAGCCCAGAGGGGAGAGCAGTATTCCATTGAGCTGCAGATGAAAGCCTTGTATGTGGTGAGGAGCTCAGCTGTGCCAAGGAAGGACTTCGCACGATGGAGGATGCCCAGTCGGCGACTGGCTTTGGAGGCCAGCTTGGAAATGTGGTTTTCCCAGGAAAGTTCATGGCAGATAGTGAGACCCAAAAGCTTGAGCGACAGAACTTCTTGGAGAGGATTGTTGAGAAAGTAGATGGGAGGGTTGTCCAGTCGGTCTTTTCGGAGAGACATAGTAAGAGTGTGAGATTTGTCAGGATTGAAAGACATGCTCCACTTGTTTGACCAGTCTGTGATTTTGTCCAGGTCTTCAGAGAGTGAGGAGGCTGCAGACTGCCGATCTGAAGGAAGAGGAATGGAGAGGCAGAGAGTGGAGTCATAAGCAAAGAGATAGAGAGGATTTTCCAGAGAGTCGGAGAGATCATTGATAAAGACCAGAAAAAGCACAGGGCCCAGAACACTGCCTTGGGGAACTCCAGCCTGAACAGGAAGGGGAGATGAGAGAAATCCATTCAGGGCCACACGTTGACTACGACCAGAGAGGAAGTCCGCAAGCCATGCGTGGAGATTTCCATGGATACCATAGGAGGAGAGTTTGGTGAGCAGAGCGGGGTGCCAGACCGTATCGAAGGCATGTGATATGTCAAGGGAGACAGCTCTGATTTCCTGTTTGGAATTGAGGACCTCCATCCATTGTTGAGACAGCAGAAGAAGCATGTCCAGAGTAGAATGACCTGGTATGAATTCAAATTGATGATCAGAGATCAAGCCATTGGAGAAGAGGAAGGATTTGATATCCGAAGCAATGATGGATTCCATGACTTTGCTGATAATTGGGAGCAGGCTGATTGGTCTGCAGTTGCAAGGATCTGTTTTTGCACCTTTTTTGTGTAAAGCGGTAATGTTTGCTGATTTCCAGGATGCTGGCAGATGACCTTGAGCAAAAGAGAGGGTGAAAAGAACAGAGAGAGGGTGAGATAGAGCGGCAGAGCAGGATTTTAGGACCCGTGGGCTGATGCCATCTGGTCCAGTTGCAGAATCAGAGTCGAGGATTGACAAAAACTTCTCCACCTTGTCAGGAGAGAAGGACACAGAGTCCAGGAGCAGTTGGGTTCGACTGGGTAAGGTGGGAACAGAGAGAGATGGGTTTGGGACACAATATTTTGAGGCAAACACAGAGTTGAGGCATTCGGCTTTGTCACGTGTGGTGTCAACTGTGTAGCCATTTGAGGTAAGGGAGGGGATGGAGGGGGAACAAACACCAGAAACGGATTTGACCAGACGCCACCAGGATTTGGAGGAAGGAGACAGGTTTGAGAGTTCATTCTTGAGTGTGGAGAGATAGTGCTTCCTGGCACTCCTGAGGGTAGGCACACACTTGTTCCGAGCTTGGTGGAAGGAACTGAGGTTTCCTTCAGTTGGATTAGCCTTCCAAGAGGCAAAGGCAAGTTGTTTCAGGGCAACTGCCTCACCACAAGATTCAGTGTACCATGGACGGAAGGAAGGGTAAGACAACTGAAGACGAGATGGGATAAATCTGTGCATGAGAGAGAGCAGATTGCTTTGGAAGAATTCCCAGGATGACTTGATGTCAGAGGCAGTGGAGATGGGAGACCAGTCCAGATGATTGATGGCTGCTTGAAGACCGTGCCAGTCGGCCTGAGTGAAATGCCAGACTCGCCGACGCTGAGGAGGCTCTCTGAGAATGGCCAGAGAGATGTCCACTTTAACAAGCACATGATCAGAAGAACCGATTGGAGCAGAAGAAGAGCAGCAGACATTTGCAGGGAAGTTTGTCATAACCAAGTCTAGAAGAGAAGATACTCCATTGGCTGAGATCCGGGTCGGGAAATTGACAGATTGTGTCAATCCCAGTCAGTCACAGAAGTCCTTTGCTGAGGTGCCATGACTGGTGAGAGAGGAACCCACACCCAGCCAGCTGGCATGATGACAGTTGAAGTCGCCACATATGAGGAAGAGAGAGTTGGGATGAGTGGATAGAAGTTGGTCCATGTTGTCAGACAGTGAAATGTAAATGGAGTCATCACTGTTTGGAGGATGGTACAGAACACATATGAACAAAAGGTGTGAGCGTAGAGGAAGCCGTAGCCAGAGGTACTCCTGGGGGTGAGGTGGAGAGAGGGCAGTGCAAGGAGAGTGAGGAAGAGAGTTTTTGATAAGGATAGCAACCCCACCACCAGGACGAGGCTCAGGTCTATCATTCCGGAGGAGGGAGTAACCAGGAAGAGATATTAAGGAATCAGAGACATCTTGAAGGAGGAACGTTTCTGTTGAGCAGATCAAGGCTGGATTGTCAGAAGCAACCTGTATGGAGAGATCAGTCAGGTTTGAGCGAAGGCCCCGGATGTTTGAGGTCAATGGTTTCAGAGAGGTTTCAGATTGTCAATATGGTTTCAGAGAGGGTTTTAAAGGTTTTCTTATGATCCAATATGGCTACCATACCACATGACTGATTATGTCATCGTCAACAAATAATGTTTCCCACTGGAAGTCAATCACAAATTTAAAGTTTTGCATCGATGAGTAAAGCAGTTTCAGAGAAGAAGATTTTAAAAGGGTCTCTTATGATCCAATATGGTTGCCATAACACGTGACTGATGACATTGTTAACAAACTACAGTGCATTCTGAAAGTATTCAGACCCCTTCACTTTTTTCACATTTTGTTATGTTGCAGCCTCATGCTGAAATCATTTAAATTCATTTTTTCCCTCATCAATCTACACTCAATACCCCATAACGTCAAAGAGAAAACAGGATTTTAGAAATATTTGCAAATTTATTAAAAAGAAAAAACTGAAATATCACATTGACATAAGTATTCATACCCTTTGCTATGACACTTGAAATTTAGCTCAGATGCCTCCCATTTCTCTTGATCATCTTTGAGATGTTTCTGCACCTTGATTGGAGTCCACCTGTGGTAAATTCAATTGATTGGACATGATCTGGAAAGGCACACACCTGTCTATATAAGGTCTTACAGCTGACAATAAATATCAGAGCAAAAACCAAGCCATGAGGTCGAAGGAACTGCCTGCAGAGCTCAGAGACAGGATTGTGTCGAGGCACAGATCTGGGGAAGCCTACAAAAAAATCTCTGCTGCATTTAAGGTTCCCAAGAGCACAGTGGCCTCCATAATTCTTAAATGGAAGAAGTTTAGAACAACCAGGACTCTTCCTAGAGCTGGCCGCCCGGCCAAACTGAGCAATCGGGGGAGAAGGGCCTTGGTAAGAGAGGTGACCAAGAACCCGATGGTCACTCTGGCTGAGCTCCAGAGATCCTGTGTGGAGATGGGAGAAACTTCCAGAAGGACAACGATCACTGCAACACTCCACCGATCTGGGCTTTATGGCAGTGGCAGAGTTGAAAAATAATAATCAAGAAATAGGGACAGTTTGGAGAAACTTTAATCCCATATTTTTTTCCATTGGCACCGTGGTTTATATTATAATGGGTGCATATTATGTGCATCCATCTGAACTATCAATTTAGCAATAAGTTGGAAACTCAGGATTGTTTCTTGATTATTTTTTTTTTGTATTAGTGACTGTCCCTATTCACCCGTAAAATGGGGTGAATAGGGACAGCCATGAAAATCCTATTTATTCCTATTTAACCCATACATGGGTTTAATAGGGACTATAAGTTGCTTTTTAAAAAAACAAGAGAACACTTTCAACCCAAATATCAACAAATCAGTATGGTTATCAATTTTCAGCGAAAAAAGTTTCCGAAATTTTTTTCAGTTTGTGTCCCTATTCACTTTCCTGTCCCTATTCACCCCATTTCACGGCACACCCCATGGAAAGTTTGACTTTTCAACATATTTCAATATACAGCTATTTGAGCTTCATTTCAACAATATTGATAGATAAAGGTGATATAATATAACAAATATCATGAAACATTTACATTTTGAAGTCCATTGTATAATTTGAATAAACATAAATGCAAATTTCGCATGTGGAAAAAGAAAGTACACCCCGACATTTATCACTACTTCAAATACCTAAAATTAGAATCAGGTGCACCAGCTCAGGTGCAAATGATTAGAACATCGTTAGAGAGGATCTTGGAGGAACCTGTCTTATTTAAACCTCAGACATTTAGTTTGGTTTGCTCTTTGTTGTTGAAGTGTGCAGCGTCACCATGCCCAGATCAAAAGAGCTCTCGGAGGCCTTCACAAAGAAGGTTATAGATGCCTACGAGTCTGGGAAGGGACTTAAAAAGATCTCCAAACAATTTGAAATCAATCATTCGACTGTACGGAAGATCATCTACAAGTGAAGAACATTCCAAACAACTACCAACTTGTTCAGGTCAGGCCGCCCCAGCAAGTTCAGCCCGAGAGCAGACCGCAAGATGCTGAAAGAAGTCTCTAAGAAACCCAGAATGTCATCACGGGACCTACAGGTCGCTCTTGCCACTGTTGATGTCAAAGTGCACGAGTCTACCATAAGAAAGAGGCTGCACAAATTTGATCTACATGGGAGGTGTGCCAGGAGGAAACCTTTGCTGTCCAGAAAGAACATCAGGGCAAGCCTAAAGTTTGCCAATGAACATCTCGGCAAAGACCAGCACTTCTGGAACAATGTGCTCTGGACAGATGAGTCAAAGGTAGAGCTATTTGGCCACAATACCAGAAGACATCTTTGGCGAAAACCAAAGACAGCATTTGACCACAAGAACCTGATACCGACTGTAAAGCATGGTGGTGGAAATATTATGGTTTGGGGCAGCTTTGCTGCATCAGGGCCTGGGCAGCTCACCATCATAGAATCCACTATGAATTCTTCATTGTACCAGAGGGTGCTTGAGGATAATGTGAGGCCATCTGTCGGAGACGTTGAAGCTCAACCGAAGGTGGACCTTGCAACATGACAATGATCATAAACATTCCAGTAAATCCACCAAAGAATGGCTGAAAAGAAAGAAATGGTGGGTTCTGGAATGGCCAAGTCAAAGCCCGGATCTAAATCCCATCGAGATGTTGTGGGGGGATTTGAAACGAGCTGTGCATGCAAGTCGTTGTTGTTGTGACAAATGTTGTGACAAACAAATCGTTGTCGACCAAGATGGAATTAAAGGAAGATGGAAAAGATATATGGAAATGCTGTTGAATACAGAGAATGAATGGGATGGCAACATAGAGAGTAACCCAGTTTTAGGACCGGCAGAGAAGATAACTGAGAAGGAAGTTGAGGAAGCGATAACAGCAATGAAGAGTGGAAAAGCGGGAGGGCCGACGGGATATGTGGGAGATATGTTGAAGGCAGCAGGAAGTTGGGGTGTGAAGAGAATGACAGAGATCTGTAATCTGGTGGTGAAAGAAGGCCGCATTCCAGTGGATTGGGAACTGAGTACCCTCGTACCTCTATACAAGGGGAAAGGTGACCCTCTGGAGTGTGGCTCGTACCGAGCGATAAAGTTATTGGAGCATGGAATGAAGGTATTGGAAAGGGTGTTGGAGAGGAGGATAAGGAAGAAAGTGAAGATCGACGAAATGCAGTTTGGATTTATGCCAGGAAGAGGAACGACAGATGCGCTTTTCATTGTGAGGCAGTTGCAGGAGAAGTACATGGAGAAGAGGAAGAAGTTGTTTTTTGGGTTTGTTGATCTGGAGAAAGCATTCGATAGGGTTCCACGCAAAGTATTGACATGGGCATTGAGGAAGTTAGGAGTGGAGGAATGGTTGATCAGAGTAGTGATGGCAATGTACAAAAGAGCGCGCACAGCTGTAAGGACGAAGGACGGGAACAGTGGTGAGTTTGAGGTGAAGGTGGGAGTGCATCAGGGGTCGGTACTAAGTCCACTACTATTTGTAGCTGTGATGGAGGTGCTGGCTCAGAACGTAAAGGAGGGTTTACCGTGGGAGTTGTTGTATGCAGATGATCTGGTGTTGATTGCGGAAAGTATGGATGGACTGAAGGAAAAGATGAACAAGTGGAAGGAATGTATGGAGACAAAAGGTCTGAAGGTGAATATCGGAAAGACGAAGGTGATGGCAAGTGGTAAAGCATGTGGTGAGGTGGAAAGAACTGGGAAGTGGCCGTGTGCTGTGTGCAGGAAGGGTGTCGGAGTGAACTCCATTCAATGTACAATGTGCGCTGAGTGGGTTCATCAAAAATGTAGTGGTCTGAGAGGGTCATTTACCAGTGTGGCAGCTACATTCAAATGTAAGGTGTGCACAGAGGGAGCTGCAGATGGAGGAAATGTTGAGTTGGATCTTGGAGACGGCGTGAAGCTGGAAGGTGTGAAAACACTTTGCTACCTCGGAGACATGCTGAATGGAGAAGGTGGATCAGACTCGGCAACGGTTGCTCGAGTGAGATGTGCATGGAAGAAGTTTTGGGAACTGAGTGGCGTGCTGATGAGGAGGAGAGTGTCGCTGAAGCTGAAGGGAAAGGTGTATGCTGCATGTGTGAGAAGTGTTATGATTTATGGGAGCGAGACATGGGTAATGAACGTAGAGCAGCAACGAAGGCTGGAAAGGGTGGAAATGCGAATGGTTCGATGGATGTGCGGAGTATCGTTGAGAGAGAGGAAGACAAATGATGAATTGCGAAAGATGATGGTAATATTGCCTGTGATTGATGCTGTGAAGAGGAACAGGCTGAGATGGTTTGGTCATGTGTTGAGGAAGGATGAAAGTGACTGGTTGAGAAGAGTGATGGAAATTGATGTAGAAGGAAGTAGAGGACGGGGAAGACCGAGAAAGACTTGGCTAAAGATGGTGGAAGAAGAAATGCGGGCAAGGGGGTTAACAAGGAGAGATGCAGAAAATAGGGCAAAATGGAGAAGATTGTCATGGGGACCGCAAGGCTAACCCCCGCTCTAGCAGGGAAAATGGCCTTAAAATGCATGTTGTTGTTGTTGTTGTGCATGCAAGAAACCCCTCAAACATCGCACAGCTGAAAGAATTCTGCATGGAGGAGTGGGCAAAAATTTCTCCCAGTCGATGTCAGAGACTGGTAGACAGTTATAAGAAATGCCTACTGAAGTTGTTTCTGCCAAAAGGGGCAATACCACCTATTAGAGCCAAGGGTGTACTTACTTTTTCCACATGCGAAATTTGCATTTATGTTTATTTAAATTATACAATGGACTACAAAATGTAAATGTTTCATGATATTTGTTATATTATATCACCTTTATCTATCAATATTGTTGAAATGAAGATCAAATAGCTGTATGTTGAAATATGTTGAAAAGGTCAAAACTTTACATGGGGTGAACTTCATAGTTAGCACTATGAACCCGATCGAGCGATTTTAACTCGTGCAATGCTAGGCCAATGGTGAAAGGACGAAGACGGCCAGGTTGGAAACAAACCACAGGATTTATTTCAAAATGTACAATAATTATAGAAAAAGGGACACAGTGGAGAACCTTAACAGCCTTACTTACGCCCCCGGACAAGGGCCCTCAGACCCGTTCGGGGAAGGGGAGGAAGAGGGGAATGCGCCCAAAGCGCGGCCGCTTGGTGCAGTTCGCCTGGACGGCTCGTTTGGCGGGTCCCCCCAAGGATGTTCGCGGCAGGGACATCGACCACAGTCGTGCACGTAATGGGAATCTGAGGAGAGTATTCCGAAGTCAGCGAGGCAAGGCGCACGTGCAGGGAGTCCAGGCAAAGGTCGTCAGGGCAGAGAGAGCGTTCAGAGTGCGAATCCAGAGAGAGCGAATCCAGAGAGAGAGTTCTGGGGTCCGGGCCGGGTTTTATATCCCCCGGAGCCCCACTAGAATGTTCCAAGGGCCTCCACTGGCCACCGGGGGTCACTTGTCGTGACAGCCCCTCATTAGTCACTCCCCTTAGCTCTCATTGGCCGCCGTTATTGGCCACTCCCTTTAGCTCCCATTGGCTATTCGCTGCTTACCAGCCACGCCCTCCAGCTCCTCCCTCGGGCCTGCTAGACCTGCCCTAGGCCCATGACATGGCATTCCAGGCTTCCATGAGGCCTACCCTTTCTCTACCTGCCTCAACACATACTAACACTGGGAAGGAGACTATACTTCACATTTAATAAGAAATAACTGACAAAGCGAGGCGACATGTTGTGGTGCAACTAACTATATGGGGGTTGCCTTTATTTACAAAAACCGAAACAATATATACAGGGGGCTGCAAAAGTAGGTATACAGTAAGGATTATACCAGTATTACCAGTATTATAATAGTGGTGCCAGGATTAATTTAATACTAGAATTTATTTAATTCATTAAAATCATTATTACCATTTTAATAATGGTAATAATGACATTATTAATAATGAATAATTCATTACCATTATTACCATGTGTCAAGGAGCACACTGTGCGTGCGCTACTTGACAAAGAATTTCCCAACAGGTGGATTGGACGTCAGGGAGCCGTTGACTGGCCACCACGTTCGCCGGATCTCACCCCTATGGACTTACTTTTCTGGGGATGTGTAAAAGACAGGGTTTTCGCACGCAAGCCACGTTCTGTTGATGCCATGATTCAGTTCATACGGGTGGCTTGCCAGGAAATTGATGCTGATAAAGACCTTTGTGCCAGAGTGTGCATGGGTGTCCACACTCGACTAGTGGAGTGTGTGAATGCCGGGGGCAAACAGTTTGAACATTTGAGGGATTAATATGTTTATTATTGATATGTTTATTATTGATATGTTATTATTGATATGCTTGTATAATCAATAAAATACGTTTTGTGTGCACGTTTTGTTTTTCATTACTGTATACCTACTTTTGCAGCCCCCTGTATATATATATATATATATGACTATCCCCTCCTCCCCTCCTTTCCCGACTCTTCTCCCCCCCCCCCCCCGCCCCCCACCCAATAGACCCCACCACCCCACACCTTCCTCCATCCAATAAAAATATAAACAACAAGAGTTTAAGCCAGAAAGGAATTAATGAGAACTAAAAAGAAAAAAGGAAGGACACAGAGCGAATCGAGACATCAAAGGAAATAATCAAAGTATAGAGTAAAATCCTCAAGTGAAAGCTCAAGAAAAACGTTTTTACAAAAGTTATAAATTTCAAAATTCCTGGGCCAAATGGAGGTTTCAGCTTCAACATAATAGATCTTAGGATTTGATTCCACATACACTGCGTTTCTCATTCTTGATAGTTTTTCTCTTTCAACAGTGAAACTATGAAATCATGAGAAATCATGAGAAATCATGAGGACATGTACAATCCAAAGCAGTATTTTAAAATTGCAGTGTGGTTTCAAGAGAGCCAATCAGTGTGCAGGTTTTTCAGCAGTTTCAGGCAGGGATGTGACAGAAATTAGTCACAACCAACAAAAAACACGGTATAAAATAATTCATCACGATGCCACTTCCACCACATAGGTTTTGGCCTAAAAAGTGCACATTTAGGAGGCAAATGCAGATGTTGTTTGAGCTTTAGGAACATCTAAAATTAGTCAGGACACCAAAAGCAAAAAAATGAAAGCAAGAAAAAAGTGTTTTTCCAGGCAAAACAAAACAAAAAACATTTTATCTTACCACAAAGAACATTAAATCGACTTAAAATAACAATACAATAATTCCAAGGCAAAATGCCATTATATAAATAAATGGACATGGAGGAAGGTCACAAAATCTGGCATTAGGAAATGCACTGGGAGTTGGCAAAGAATATCTGGGTGGAACTCGGCTGATTCTGAAAATACCGCACCAGAAGAAACAAGAGAAAAACAAGGACGACATTTTTTTTTTTAAAGCTCAACTGTTCACAATCTTGCAGTTACAGGACACCAATACAGGTGTGGTAAGATACACTGGCTGTGGCTACGAGAAGAAGTCAAATACTGTATAAGTGGAAATTTTCACGCGAATAAATTTTCACGCTTAGCGACATGAAAACGTGTTCTCACCAGGTTTTTTTTATTTTGCGGAGCAGTCACAAGACACATGACAATCTCAACGATGTTAACCATGTGAAATCCCAGCGAACGTTTACATATGGAGAAACAGGCACCAAAACACACTTTACCATGAACTAAGGACTGCGAGCCTCGTGTAAATAATACGGAACCAATGAAGCACAGTTGGGAACCAATAAAATATGGATTGCAAAATACGGCGATTGCATAAAATATGGATATGCAAAAATTAGTAAAGTAATGGTCTCCTGGACCATTGGATATTTTTATTCATTCCAATCTCTGACCTCGGGATCACCGTCTCCATAAGCTGGTGTGGGACTTTCGTCGATACGAGCTTTTAATATTTTCTTGCTCGGATGCCTGGACAGACAGTGTGCATCAAAAGCCCTGCTTTAACTAAACTTGCAGATTTCAGGAAACATTCACATTCGTCCATTTTTAAAATTGGTTTTAAACAACGAAGCATATTTACGTTGGATTGTCGATGCTGAAATACTGTACTGTAGTTGTGAACCAGGTAGATTTACTGGCCAAGTACATTGTTTGCTACTCACTATGGCGCAACTAGCAACGACCAACGCCCTGTACGTATATGTATACGTATGTAACAATGTAACATGCCTTATTTATGTGTTCTGGTGCCATAATGTCTCTGAAAACAAGACCGAAGGTCTGACAACGGCGTAGCCAAGCTTGTTTGATACTTTAGTTGAAGAGGATAGTATGACCTGGGTGGAGATACCAGTTAGCAAATAATGTAAGTATTAAATTATGTTGAAGTACTCTAAGTCTCTAAGATGTCTGCCACCATGGAAGTGAAGAGATTGCATTGAGACACTGGTTTATTCCATATGTTTCGAGTCAACAATGAACCAATCATACACCGCTTCAATCCAGCAACTTTGCAGTCACACCAAAGGCATTGCATTGTTACTATTATATTTACTATATTATCGTTATTATTAACGTTATTATTATTACGAAAATGATACTACTGTATTAAGAAACCTGGGCTAGTTTGTCCGAAACAGTCTGAAGGTGAGGCATGAAGGCACGAAGCCTAAGGCCTATACGTACTGTGTTGTTGGAAGACTCGTAATGTCTATGTTTTCGATATTTGATGGTCATTTTAACAATCAGTTTGTTGGTGTCGCACAGTGAATGAAAAATGTAAAGGTAAAGCATGGTGATTGTGATATATGACAGGTTCAACAATATGTTCGGCCTGAATGGCATATAAATCAAAATGGTGGTGTGTGGAGTCAGCCGTTGTACACAGTAATGACATTACAGACATAATCACATCACATCACCCCTGTCATGTGACCAGATCCTCAGCTCTGATTGATGTACCTTTGTGAGGGACATACTTACATACATACATACATACATTCATACATACATACATACATACATACTTAGGAACATATGGACAGACAAACAAGCCATATATAACACTGTTATATATGGCTTTGCCCTGCAAAAAAAGATGATTACTACTTCTTTTAACAACTCAACATCTTGCATGAACCAGTTTGCTCGACTTGACATTCGTCTAAAGCTGCTTAAGGAAGGAATGTGTTCCGGGTGTCAGAGATAACTGGCCTACTGTTTTTCATAGCCACCATTGGATCATCAATTTGTCCAACAGCTAATGCTAGCAGATAGAACACCCAGGTAACGTCCATCCGAGGGACGGCACACATTGTGATGCAACCAACACCCTGCCTGCGAATCACCAATTCTGCCTGTTTATAGTTGGGTTAGGATTCAAACCCAGAAAAGGTGAACTCAAACACAGAAAAGGTTAACTCAAACCCAGAAAAGGTTAACTCAAACCCAGTAAAGGTTAACTCAAACCAAGAAAAGGTTAACTCAAACCCAGAAAAGGTAAACTCAAACCCAGAAAAGGTAAACTCAAACCCAGAAAAGGTGAACTCAAACCCAGAAAAGGTTAACTCAAACCCAGGAAAGGTGAACTCGGGATTCAAAGTTAAGTGCAGTATCTCTGCACCATCCTGCCATATCTAGACACCAAAACAAGGAGACTGCATTCAATTCACAAAATATTTACGGCAGGAAAGTACAGTGAAAGTACTTTGCGTCAGTGCCATGACGATGCCTGTTAAAACATGATGGAGATCATGGCCTAAAAAGCTTAACAGGTCATTTAAATAATTTTGTACATGAACATGAAGAATTCAATTTGAACCTGCATTGATATTGTTATGAATTTTGGGGTAGGGGAATATCCCTTGAATAAACCCTTGTATTATTTTCTGTTCTATTCAAAATCCCGTTTTGGTTGAGTTATTGATTTCAGGTTGAAGACGCCTGTGGCCGTGAAGGTAAGTCGGCATAGTTCATCCCGGCTCGTGTATTGGTCCACCATCAATTGGGAAACGCCTCCATTAAAGCTCGATTCCATCCGTGGTGACACTCGGTGTTAACTGAGCCACCACACGACAATATTATCAAGAAGTACAATATGAAAATGTAACACCTGAAAGAGCAGCAGCGGGGAACAACCTTTCCTAAAAAGAAAACTGCACAGACAACAAAAGTATATGATAGAATGAAAATGTATAAATAAAAATGGAAATGCAGGAAAAAAAAATCAAAGAATTGGACAGACCAGAGATCGATTCCAAGGTTTCAGTGGAACGGCTACAAAAAGGGCAGCTGAACGGTTTTAATGAAATGGCAAAACCGAGTCCAATGGCCAAGTGCAGGCTCTACAAATTCAAAGCAGAAAGCATCACTCACCTCTCAAGATGTCCATTATCGTTCACTGAACAACAAGTTTTGTAAACACACATGCAAAGCTGAAGCACCACAAATTACCGGAGTTATTAGTGTACTTTGTTCTTTGCAAGGTACTGAAGTGTTTGTTCATCAGGCCACCCCATTGTCAACCTAATGAACCGAGGCTTCTACCGATTGCTTCAGTTTGATCTCTGACACAATCAGGCATGGATAATTGCGAAGCCATTGAGAAATAACCCATCGCGAGCATCTGAAGCCAATCAATCATATGTTAAAAAGAACAGTCGGATGCCTTTGATACAGCTCTTGAACAGATCAATGTTACAAAAGCAAAAGTTGGCATCAAAAATATTGTATGTGAGAGCTCTTCAGTCAAAATGTTCAAATAAATATTTCTGGCATGTAACAAAAAAACAACATATTTCCTAAGGAGCGATTTGTTGAAACAAAAGTTACGTGCAAGCGTAATAAATATGTATTGAGAAACGACGTATGATTAGACCTTGTAGTTAATGGGAACTCTGATGTACAAACATTCTGGATGTACGTCATACATGAAAGAGTATGAAGACCACATTGTAAACCCATTACATTATTAACAGAGCTTTGCTTATCTTCCACCAATATCCTGATAATGCTGGCCTGTTTGTCTTCTTGCAATAAAAGAAAGGCCATAAAAGCCAGCCATTTCAAGATAGGATTATTAGGTGCGCAGAATATTTTTTGCGGTCTTCCAACCTTAGTATAGTAGATATCAAAACATTATCAAATAGGGATCTCATAATTCCAAAGACATCATCAACGGCAGAGATGACGCATGCTGATGAATACACGGGGAGAAAAAGTTGAGCAAGGGCTGCGTTTTCCTGGAACATACCAAGAATCGATAAAATTATTCAGAAACCGTAACAATAAATCAACTAGAGCGAAGTCTGTGCACCATCGCGAATCAACATGCTTCCCACCTAAAGCAAAGTTGAAAGATGGCAAAAAGTTCCACCAAGAATGACCCATTGACCCAATAACAAATTTTGAGTTAATTTCTTCCCCATTTTGACCGCTATTACCCCAAGTTCCGACCCCTTGGCGCATGAACAAGTGGTCAAATCAAAAAACATCGTTACATATTTCATGCCAATACGCCACAAAATTCAAATCCCTTCAATCCATAATAATAATATTATCTAATCATAATAATAATATAATAAATAATATAATAATATAATACTGCAATACAATAATAATTGTATTAATTAATAATAATTAATACAATTATATAATATGAATTATAATACAATATAATAATATTGTATACAAATACAATACAAAAATAATTATTAAATAATAATAAATAATCGTAAATATATAATAATAATTACGAAAAAAAAAAAAAATCTTACTATAATTCACCAAATGTCCGTCTGTCTGTCCGTCCGTTCGAAGGTACCGCAAAAACGGCTGAACAGATTGCAACGATATTTTGGGTGGGTAATTCTGGGATCTCCTGGAGTAAAATAGGCTCTATTGTTTGTCCAATTTCAGCTTTGGTCTCCAGCATTTTCAGGTTTGGACTCCCGCATGATGTTCGCTTCGCATCGCAGTGACGGCGAGCACCAACATGGCGGCTGTAAGATTATCGTGTATGTACATCTGATTGGGCAATGGGCTCTCCAATATTCGATGTGTTCACGGTTTGAATTATGTAACGTAACGTTTTTGACGATGTTTTCATTGTGACGATGTTTGTGTTCACGGTAGTGTTTGACGTGACGGTGTGAACGTAATTTCGTCATGTTTTTCGCATTTATTTTCGTAATCGTTTAATGAACGTTTAATGAGCGTAAGAATAATGTTTAATGATCATTAAATGAATGAATGATGAATGTAATGAATAATTCCATGCGTCGCGTTGGCAGCAGTGACAATATAAAAATGTTTGCCAAGAACTTCAAAGAGAGAAAAGGAACTTTTATCAGCAATTTCGTCTATCCTGAAGTTCTAAGCTGAAGAAGAGGTACAAAATCATTCAATTCTTTTCCCTAAAGAAAAGCGTACAGTTAACCACCTTTAGAGGCCATTTTTCCCCGCAAAGCGGGGGTTGGCCTTTTTCGGGAACCGTGGTTGTTGTTGTTTTTCGGTCCCCTTTTTTGAAGCAATGTTTTACGGCCGGATGCCCTTCCTGACGCCAACCCTTTTTGCCGAAAAGCGTACAGTTGATATCACGATTTGAAACACGATGGAATAATATTTACCGATATGAACAGATGTGTTTTTTTTAATTGAAATTCTAAAAATACTGTTTAGATTTTGATGATTTGTGTGTGATATGATTTAACGGATGTTTATATAAATCGTTTAAATAGTCATTTGCGCCTCCCAATTGAAGCCTTGCCCTTAGGGCGGGTACCGTTGCTCGTAATAATAATTCAATCTATAAGACATGTCCAAAAAAATACCCCAATGCTGATTGCATATACAAAGTTTCATTAAGAAATGTTTAAAACTGTGCCCATAATTGCATTTCTTTGGTACTTGAACTTTTGACCCCACCACAGGGGGGCGGAGCCAAAAATGATACTGCTCTTGAACACCTTTGTGCCATGTGATCATAACTACCAAGTTTAGTGAATTTATGCACAACCGCTTAGGAGGAGATAGCGTGACGGACAGACAAACGGATGGACAGACAGACACACGGTGCCGATAACAATATCCCCTCGTTTTGTTTCCTCAAAAAGCATAGTGATAAAAATAGTTCAACCATATATTGTTAAAATATGCATGTCTGACAGATGACTTGAGAAGATTCAGAGGTTTTGTTGATCATTTAATCACAAAATGAGGATGTCTGCAATGACTGTTTTACACACAAAAAAACACAATTACTTTAGATTTTAGAATAAGGCTGCTGGCAACACATCATGTGATGTAGGGCTCGAGACCAGTAAATAATGACATCCAATGACGTTACAATGGAATGAACGTCTCAAAAGGTCAATAATGTGTGTAAGCACCATTAAAATGAACGACTGCTGCAACCCTCCTCCTCATTCCCTGAAGAAGCTGTCGGAAAGAATCCAAAGGGATTCGTTGCCATTCCTGGTGCAAAGCAGTCTCTAACTGTGCCAGAATCTGCATAGGAGATTGGCTTTGCATTCTGGGATGAGAAGAGGGCGTCTCATCGGTCTTCTGGCAGAGCCAGTTCTGGACAGCTCTCCTGGAGAACCTCTTGAGGGAGATTTCATTCATGTCACAACAATGTGCTTGTACCAAAAGGAATACATCTGGCGAGCCTGACCAGAGCTGCAATTGCTGTTAAATATCACCCTGGTCATCCACATTGAGGCCTGTCCTAAGCATCCAGAAGTGTATATATGTTGTTTGCAAAAACTACCGCTGAATCTGTAACATACAGCAACTAATGCAGGCATACAGGAAACCCAGCTAAACACCAATCTGATAAACAGCACACCTTGTGATGCAACACCCGAGCTGCAAAGAAAGGACCAACCTGACATTTTTTGGTCAGGTCAGGAATGAAACCCAGATTAAACAGCTCAAAGGTAAGTGTGTTAGCGAAAAGCGGGGTCAAGCAATTGGTTCCTCTGTGTGTCCTTCTGTCTGCAAACCCAGCTAAACACCGACTTCTTCTACCGACTCCTCTCTGGCCTTGCCCCCCCCCCCCAGCTCTCTCTGGGCTCTGTCCCCCAAATATTCCTACAGGTCGCAAAGATCTGCCTGCAACCCTCTTATGGTTAAACTGCCAAAATCATGACTTTCTGCTCACCTTCACTCCTTCATTCCTCTTTTCTCCTGCCTCTGGAACAAACTCCCTCACTCTCTTCAATCCCACTCCACCCTCCAGGTCTTTAAAACAGCTGTTTACCACCATCTCTTATCTTCCCCCATCCAAAACCTTGATCTTTTCTGCCCCCGCTAATTTCACCCCAAATCCTACACTTCTTTGAAATACCAACTTCTGTCCTGGAAGTCCTTGGTCTCCTTGTGTTTTATACCTCTCCTCCCCCCCCCTCCCCCCTTCCCACACCTCCTCCCCCCAGGCCCTCTTCCTCCCGCGCTTCTCCCTGCTCTCAGGTGTTGTGTTTGTGTGCTTCCCCTCCTCTCCCCATCTTGTCTTCCGCTCCCTCTTTTTGTATGTTTTGTTTGTCTGGTTGATTTATTTGTGGAATAAATGTTAGCTCTTTCACGAGCCTCGATTCAGTATACAAAAAAAAAACAACAAAAAAAAAAACGTCGGTTTATAATCGAGGAACGACTGATCTCAATTGAATGTTATCTTTTCAACACGAATCGGAAAACGAACCTGTAGTTTCGCAGCATTTTAGCTCGGAATTGGTCCCAACCACACATGCGCAGAGAGGAGCAAGATAATTTATTTTGTCTGTCTGCCTGAATGGCAATCAAACAAAATGGGGAACAACATTCCAAATAGGAAACTTACCATTTTTAAGGACGTCATAACGGACACAAACAACAGGCACGAATAACTAATGTAACGTGTTAAATAAGATGGTGCGCAAGACGCTGCATCAACAGCAGTAACTTCCAAAAAAATAATTTCTACAACCTTTACAATATTTGTTTTACTTCACTTGAATTATATAATTGTAGGCTAACCCCCGCTCTAGCAGGGAAAATGGCCTTAAAATGCATGTTGTTGTTGTTGTTGTCACTTGAATTATATAGTTCAACGCTGTGTAACACAAATCACATTTTTAGCTCTTTCAAAACCCTTCCAATCTTCCATTTAGCAGTATAGTGGGGCGGCTTAGCCCAAATATTCAAAAGAATTGTGCATTTTGTGATACAAGCACGAAATTTGGCACAAATGTACATTAATATGTTGCGAACATTTTCAGATATTGGGCCACTTGAAATTCCGTAATTTTTTTTTTCAAATTTTTTCAAATTTCGTAATTTCAAATTTTTCAGGTGACACCGTCACAATTTCGGTCTTCGAGGCCGGCCGATAGGCAAAGTGTGACCGGAAGGGACGAGGTTCTCCTGACCACGTGGCCCTCGATCTGGGAAGCGAGAGGCGTTCCATTAGTGGACGCGCCCCTCACGCCCGACTTTTGGGCGGCCCCGGCAGGCCGTTTGTTTTGACGTTCCGTGACAGGCCCCGCTCCCCCACCTCCGGGCCGACCGGAAGCTTGTGCTGAGTACATCATACCTGAACAACTCAGTGAGGCAGAACACAGCAGTGCACACCAGGGTGACCCACCCCTTCAGTGCATAAACCAATTAACCTGTCCACTGCAGGGCATATAGAAATGAAGTTATTTTCTGCATATAATAATAATATAAGTTCAGTTCTATATAACAATTTCTGTTATCACCACTACCACTACAACTACCACTACTACAAGCTTTGTCTGGAATTTTGTGGACTAACAGACAAACAGACATACAGACAAGCTGGGATCAAAACATTACCTCCTTCCACCATTGAGTGTAGAGGTAAACATCATGGAAATTATATCATGCCCTAGATTTAATTCATGCTTACCCGTGTATTTGCTTCACTGGTTCACAAGGTCTTTTGCATACATGTAATTCAGACTCTCGTCTTCATTGCTGACCACACAATGTTCGCAACATATTAATGTACATTTGTGCCAAATTTGGTGCTTGTATCACAAAATGCACAATTCTTTTGAATATTTGGGCTAAGTCGCCCCACTATATCGGCCGGCCTCGAAGACCGAAATTGTGACGGTGTCACCCGAAAAATTTGAAATTACGAAATTTGAAAAAATTTGAAAAAAAAAATTACGGAATTTCAAGTGGCCCAATATCTGAAAATGTTCGCAACATATTAATGTACATTTGTGCCAAATTTGGTGCTTGTATCACAAAATGCACAACAGGTTTGCTATGCTGCTACACGAGTACTTCGCCAACATATTATGGGTTTTAACGTCATCACGACCAATCAAATTTTGCGTTCGCAGACCCCCTCATGTCCTTGTTTCTCAAGAATATGCATAAACACTCCAGTTAGCCCGGTGTGTGTGTGTGTGTGTGTGTGTGTGTGTGTGTGTGTGTGTGTGTGTGTGTGTGTGTGTGTGTGTGTGTGTGTGTGTGTGTGTGTGTGTGTGTGTGTGTGTGTGTGTGTGTGTGTGTGTGTGTGTGTGTGTGTGTGTGTGTGTGTGTGTGTGTGTGTGTGTGTGTGTGTGTGTGTGTGTGTGTGTGTGTGTCCCTGGGCCATAACTTTATTACCATTTCAGCTACTGTCATCAAATTTTCACCAAACCTTTATTATGATAATACGGAGAAGGAAAATTAATAATTATGTCAAAAGGTCACAAGGTCAAAGGTGAGCATCACATAAAATCATCAAATTTTCATCCAACTGACCTGAAATTTCAATTTTACAATTTGAGTTTTGTCATCAAATTTTCACCAAAATTTTATTATGAGAATATGGAGAAGAAATGTTAATAATTTGGACAAAAGGTCAAAGGTCAGCGTCACATAAAATCACCAATTTTCACCCGATTGACCTGAAATTTAAAGAATTTGCAAATCAGGTCACAGAATTGGTTCACCAATCAAAAGCTAGAAGCTGATTTTTTTCTTTACATCGAAAGCTCAAAGGTCAAGGCTGCATAAAAATCATCAATTTTCATTATATATATATATATTTAAACTGTTTTCGTCATTTTGGGCATATGGAAGAAGAAGACTTATGAATGCAAATGGTGGTGGACAGGCTTTGCATTTTCAGATGCTTTCTAGTTACTCTCACCAGAGGAGAGGGTATTGCATTTGAGTCCGTTTGTCTGCTTGTCTGTCTGTCTGTCTGTTTGTCCGCACAGAATAAATATGATTTTCTCTGCAACCGTTGGTCCGATTGACAGGAAATTTTCACCATAGGTGCAACTCCACCTGTATAATTTTTAAATGAAAATTATGACGTCATAGATCACGTGGTTCTGCCGCCATCTTGGAAAAAACGAAAAAAAATTGCACCTCTAATCTCCGAAAGCGCTGAACAGAAAAAATACAGACATGGCTCATTGTAAAGAACTCTCCATGGGGAATAAAATATGTTAATGATGATGTCATAGGTTCCTCCATTATGACGTCACAATTCGACAAGTACAAACTTCATCCGATCAAGATGAAATTTCTTGAGCATAATCTAGGAATAAATTAGTTTAGAAAAAAAAATAGTGACGTCATCGGTCACGTGGTTCGGCCGCCATATTTGTTTTAACACAAAAGCCTTAAAAACCACTGCAAATACATCCTGGCGAGGGTTTGCAATCTCTGATTGCTCTTTTTCTAGTTTAATATTGTTATTACTTTATTTTGTGTTTATTTCGTGGATTTCTTGTTATGTATCATGTAACAACCTTCCACCAGACTCGGTGGCATAATGGTTAGAGCGTCCACTCCAAATCTGGGAGGTCGGTGGTTCAAACCCCGGCCGAGTCATACCAAAGACTTTAAAACTAATACGTGCTGCTTGCTCCCTTGCTTAACGCTCAGCATTTAAAGGGATAGAGCACGGGCAAATAATGCTGGGAAGGCAATGGCAAGCCATCCAGTATAACCCTTACCAAGAAACTGCTTCTCCGGCAGCACCAACGCTCTGTAAGAAGTACATCAAATCAAATCAAATCAAACAACCCCCCACTCATGCAACTGTTATACATGGTCCCAAATGTACCAAAAAGTCAATGTATCCTTCTACATTGGTTTGAGCTTATTATTAGTGTCTTATGTCCTAGCTGTATTATTAACTGCAGACTGCTCTGCATTTCAAAGAAATTTCCAAATGATGTCGTCTGCACACGCAAACTCCATGTAATCTCGTGACAATTACTGTGCTTGGTGATCAGAGACGCAGGCCTACTCGGCTGACGCGTTTGCAAGCTCGTGCGTCATGCTCTTGTAAATGAAAATGCAGTTTCACTTTATACATTATTGGAGAAGTTTTTTCCTGTGTTGTGCTCATACGTGTATTCATATACCGATGCGTCATAGTCATGGATACGTACCCTCATGCGGGACCGATAGATGCGTTAACCAGAGCATAGTTTCATTGGGGATGAATATTTTAGTTTTATAAAAGATTCTGCAGTTGAAAAATGTACCTTTTGCAGTGGATTAACTAAACTGCATTAAAATTGTGTTGAGAAGAGGAATCAATGCCTACCATATCCATTGCATGCAAACCTTGTATATGATGAGTGTGAAAAGGTCCTTCAATCAAATGACAGATATCTTCTAACTTGCATACTTTTCAGCTATTTTGAGGATACAACCATCCATTTGCTACATGACTTAAAGTGTAATAATAATATGACTTCTCTTTCAAGTAACTCCAACAGAGAAGGAGGCCGTTAGGCCCATCAGGCCTGTGCAATGGTTGCCAACCTTTATAGTTGTTTGTCCATGTTCATTCCTTTTTTCAATGCTGAGCATGCAGAAGCATGCACAGCAGCTGCGGGAAACTTCAGATTCACTTTTCAATTAGGAGGGAAACTTCAACGTTAGAGTATATAAAGATATAGAACATTGACTCAAGACACTGAAAAAGTGGCGCCGATTAAATCAAGGACGGGTCATCAGGCTTTGTAGGCCCTGCAAAATTCATCAAGATCCCCCGTTAATTTACGAGTTGTGGATGCAATCAGTTGTGCCACTGAGCAATGAATTATTGTTGACAGTTGTGAAATCAAAGTCCCAGCTCACCATAATCTCACGTTGTCGCCCATACCCACTCGTAATGCTTTCTGCTCTTACGAGCCTTGTTTGCCAAGCTTTTCTGCAATCATTTATACACTCACAAGTCTTGTTTGCTATCCTGTCCCAGGACCAGCTGTTTCCCACCACCCCTTCCACCACATGTTGCTTGGCTCTCCTGAACGAGCTTCCATCTCTATTTTAAAAAGAGGAAGGATGGATATTTTTTAAACAAATGGATGACTACGTAAAGTAACGACTGCGGCTATGTAGAGTGGACACCTACTCCAAAAAATTCTGAAACCTCCATCCGCAACAGCATATGTTGACAACAACATATCTCAACATATAGTGGCAATGATGATGGTCATACAAGAGAAGTATAGGATGTAAAAACATGCATGATAAAAACGTTTAGCCAACAAAATGCAAGAGTCCATACAGGTGGGACATTTATGACTCTAACATGCAGTAAGTAGTACTGCCACCATCGTTTCAAAGTTTTGCCAAAAAAGGCAAAGAAAATTCCACACTGGGAAGGAAATTCGAATGCAGCTCAAGCGAAGCACTGTTTCCTGCCACCACATTGAAGTTTACATTTTGTGAGCCATTTCTAAAAAAACAAAAACGGACATATGCTGTTAAAAAAGACACTGCCTCCGGCCCTTCCGCCTGCAAGGTCAACATATGCGTGGAGAGTAGTTTTGTTTATCTGTAATAATCTTCTCCAACCTTGGAGTGAAAGCACAGCAACCTTAAATACTTAGCGATCCCATCAAAATGTGGCCTGGCAGTGCCCACTAGTGGTGCGCTTCGAATATAGCCATTTCATGCAAACGTGAAGCAACCCACATATGAGCACAGAGCAATCGTTTAATTACACCATGCAAAGACGGCAAACACTTCTTAGTTTTATTACTTCCAATAGTAGATAAAGTCCAAGTCATTTCTGCAAGCCATCTGTAAGGTACGTCCGTCTACTATTCCTTGATCTTCGATTTCAATAAAGCTGGTTATCATCAATGCACAATTTCTCTGTGCTGCTGTTCATCTCACTCCAGCTTCCTCCGTCTTTACTGTTAAGCTACTATTGCTAAACTCAACTTTCGGGTTGCAGTCGTGGAGCTAAACTCTAATTTTGAAATTATTGTACATTTTGTGTTAAAAACACCAAAGGTGGCGCACTTACAGTTTGAACCATCATGGTAAATATGAGACTTGTTGGTGCTCCAAAAAAGCACCGGTAGTGGAATTTACGGGGGGTCATTTGACCTCGCTCCACCCCTCCCCCCCCTCCTTCCCCCCCGCCCCACCAAAAAAAAATTATTACTAAATTGTTACAAAATGGCTATTCACCGGTGTTTTTTTGGTTTATTGACCATACCAATTGTTCCATAGAACCAGGAAATTTACTTTTAAGCTTACTCGGAGACATCTTGAATGAAGTAACACAAGGAGATACAACGAACCTCCTCCCATTGAAACCCCTTCACCACCGAACTAGATTCTTCATCACATGGACAATATATTTTCAAGCTGCCGATTGAATGCAATTGCTCTTTGTACACGGTTGATTTGACAAAGAATTTGACATCCAAAATATACAGTGAGAGGGGAGGGGTATGCTCATATGAGGTCAAATCAATGGTCCAGTCCTCAACCTCTTATAATGGCTTACCGATGAACATTGGTACAATTTGATTAACAGATTGTGCTTTTCTTCAGTTATCAAATATGAGACTATTGCAAACGGCCAAACGTTTCAAGCTTATACTGGATCCTACTAAACCAGGAACATCTAAAGTCTAAACAATCCAGAACAGTTTCATCTCCTAAAGGGGAGCGTTGCTCGTTGTGCCAGGAGGACATTGGGGAGCCTTTGCAGTGTCCAGCAAAGTAATCCAAAAAAGATGTTGGAAGTGGGTACAAGTGTTTCATCGCCAATCTCTATAAATTCCAGGAACGTGGATGCATGCCCGTGCCGTACAAGTGTTTCATCGCCAATCTCTATAAATTCCAGGAACGTGGATGCATGCCCATGCCTGTGGACATTGAGAAACTTGATGAAGGGACGGCATTCAACAGACACTCCTGGCTAATTCACCTGTTGCCACAAATCTTGTCCCCTAAAAGCAACAACATGGAGCTGCAGCGGGGCATTGAAATGAAAGCCACGCAGAAAAAAAGGAACAGGAAGAGTTCACACAAGAAGCCAAAGGCAAGTGAGACAGATGCAACCCACTTGTTTCTTTCATGAAAAAACTAGCAGGACAATCACGACTTCATGAAGCTTCAATATTTGATGTGCCGGCTCGCGTGTCTGTAAATGTGCACTTCAGCTCTATGAGACATGAAAGCGCCAGAGGCAAAGTGATGCTGTTAAAAATTGTCTCTCAATTGTCTCTCAATTGTCTCTCAACCATATACAACAGGGAATCAAGGGTTGATGAAAGCAGTATTAGTGAGGGGCCCGATACTCGTCGACACGGCATCGCGTTTGTGGAATTAGTGGCACATATGGAGGAACACCGTGATAGAGACATTTGTCCTCTTTTCAAGTTAGCAGATCTGGATAATCGACATATATTAGATTTGACTGGTGCAGGTGGGTGTCAGCAATGACAACCAGGTTCACATCACGAGACTTAAAGTCAGACAAGCGTTACGCCTAGGCCCCCCCATCGGTGAAGTGATGTGAGTTGACAAAGTGGAGACGCAAGGTGGCCATCTTGGATTTTGAGGTGGCGACCCAATTCTCAATAGCATTCTCCCTTATGCGTAGATACACCCACACACCACATTAGAAGTTAGTAGTTCGTTTATTTTTCAAGATATTTTGCTCATAAGGTTCAGACATATATATGGTGGTGGCCATCTTGGATCTTGACGTGGCGACCCAATTTTCAATAGCGTTCTTCCTTATGCGTAGGTACACCCACACACCAGATTAGAAGTTGGTACTTCGCTTATTTTTCAAGATATTCCGCTCACAAGGTTCAGACATACATGGCGGTGGTCATCTTGGATTTTGAGGTGGCGACCCAATTTTCAATAGCCTTCTTCCTTATGCGTAGATACACCCACACACCAGATTAGAAGTTAGTAGTTCGTTTATTTTTCAAGATATTTCGCTCACAAAGTTCAGACATATATATGGTGGCGGCCATCTTGGATTTTGACGTGGCGACCCAATTTTCAACAGCGTTCTTCCTTATGCCTAGATATAGTGGGGGGGCAAGTGGTCCTAGACAATGGGCCTGTAGGACTTTCATGATGAGAAGTTGCCACCTATTTAGATATGTTCTACATATGTCTAGGAACAGGAAAATTGATGTTGCCAATTTTGGAGGTCAAATGGCGGCCATTTTGAATTCCACAATGGCTGCCATGATCATGCTTTTTTCTTCAATGAATACAATTATTGCTCATATTTTAAAAATAATATCAAAATTTTATCCCATAATATGAGTGAACATGAATAGGAGAGACATGATTTATTGTACGCATATTTAAAATAATTATAAGGTCATTTTGAATTTAAAAATGGCCGCCATTTGAAATGAGCTGTTTATTTATTTAAATATTCTTCTAAATCCATTGAAATAGAGTATTTTTTTCTTATTTCTAAGAAACTTTTGGATGCTACTTTAACAGACAATAATATATTAAATAAATTGGCCCTTTTGAGTATCCGTAACAAATAATTAGCTGTGGAGGGGGCAGCATCTGGGTTACCTGCTGCCTCTACTACATCCAAAAGCACATGGCATTGGACAGAAGTTTCTGCTGTATTGTCATGCAAAGTGATCACTTGTTTTTAAGAAAAAAGTGTTACTATGGTAAGTTTAAGTGACAGTACTTGTTTTTAATTGTGCTTACATGTCCAGAAAGCTTTGAAAATATATCAGCAAAAAGTTTAAAGAAAGCCTTTTATAAGAAGCTAATGAATTAATGTGGAAAGCTTATCACCCATGGGCCTATATCATCCATTATAACCATTGGCAAAGTTGTAACAATAGACTGAAATATATAAACATAAAATGTCTGTACATATTTTCCCTCAATAGCATTCTAAACAGATTGTATTTTTATAAAACACGGCAACAACGCCAACAAGATGTCAACAATGCCAACGAATTGGTAATTACGGAGAGCCGTATGGGATACTCTGGATAACTTTTAAATTAAAATATATCTCTATTAAAACACAGTATGCTAACATGTAGAAATACTTCCAATCACTGACCCACATAACCACACGTGGACACATAAACACTACCACAGTACACATATTATGGATTTATGTTATTTTTTTCCTAGTGAACTGACCCACCTTGGAGCAAACCTTTAGATTACTGTGTGGATGCTTTGAACCACCCGGTGCGAAGTGTACGACATGCACATTTATGAAGTTTATACTCTAAATAATGTTATGCAAAGTGACCACGACTTATTGTTAGTGAGGTAAGTTGCAGTACTTGTATTTAATTGTGCTTAGATTGTCAAAAAGGTTTTACAAAAAGTTAGACACTAGTATGGTAACTGGTACAGGAAACAACCAGAGAGTAATCAAACTTGGACAAATATATAAAACTTTGGGGCCATCAAAAGCAGCAGCACTTCCTGGATTCCATGCATTGTCCAGGGCAGATATTACCGGAAAGCTTGCAGGCAAAGGCAAGATAACATGCTGGAAGGTTTTAGATCATTTGGATGACAACCATGACATCGTTGCAGCATTGTCCCAACTTGGTGCGACAGGCACTGTCTCAGAAGCAACAAGTGCTGCTCTTGAAGCTTATGTATGTCAGCTCTATCTTCCTAGAACAAAAAAAAAAAAAAACGTTGCAGATGCAAGATGGTGGCTCTTTAAGCGGAAACAAGCCCAAGCAGAGAATCTTCCCCCAACTAAAGCTGCACTCACACATGCCATTGCCAGAGCACATTATCAAGCCATGATATGGTATAAAGACATTGTTGCATTCCCTGAAATACCATCCCCAGAGAACTATGGCTGGAACTTGGGAGATGGAATTTTCAAACCAGTGACGACACATTTGCCTCCAGCTCCAGATGCCGTCACACAGTTAGTGAAATGCGGATGTGGTCGGACCCGGTGTTCCAGTCACCAATGCAAGTGTAAAAAGAATAGATTGTTTTGCACAGAATTTTGTACATGCTGTGAAGGGGAAGAACTATGCGACAATGCTCCTTCTAACCCCGAAGTGCGTCCGCACGCACGCACAGACGGACGTGCGTGCGTGCGTGCA